>NW_014570286.1:15879-23322 GCF_001313835.1 Polistes canadensis
TTTTTTAGAAATTTTATAGTTTTTAACTATAGTTTTAATCCTGAAAGTAGCAAAAATTTTTTTTTAAATATACTAAGACATTTCTAGCAATGGTACAAATGTGCTACTAGAAACAAAACAGAATAGACATCAGGTTTACTACAATCGAGTTTCGTTGAAAAAGAATTGAATTTTTTGAGTAATGTAACCAAAAAATGTTGTAATAAAATGATTTTTTCTCCTTTTTTGGACTGCAGTTGTTAAAATATAAATGTTATTTGCTAGACTTTATTGGACTTAAAACTTTTCATTTTTTAGTATACGCTTTAAAACTTGAAAGAAAAGGTTTTTTAACTTTTGTTCTACAGCATTTCTTTAGATGTTTGATAGTTTTAACTTATAATTAATCCAGAATGCAGTGAGATCTTTTTTTAAATATATTGAAAAGTTTTTAGCGAAGGAACAATGTGCTATTTGAAACTATACAGAATAGATGTTTCGTTGGCTACAATCAAATATCTCCAAAAAATAATGGCCTTTTACACGGGAAGTAACCAAAAAAAGTTTTAATAATATGATTTATTCTCTTTTTTTGGACTGCAGTTGTTAAAATATTAATTTTATTTGCTAGGTTTTATTGGACTGAACCCGATTTAATTGTTAGTATACGCTTTAAAACTTAGTAGAAAATTTTTTTTAGCTTGTGTTATATAGCCCTTTTTTAGAAATTTTATAGTTTTTATCTACAGTTTTTATCCTGAAAGTAGCCCAAATTTTTTTTCAAATATACAAAATCATTTTTTGAAACGGTACAAATGTGCTACTAGAAACAAAACAGAATAAACGTCAGGTTTACTACAATCGAGTTTCGACGAAAAAGAATTGAATTCTTCACGTAATGTTACCAAAAAAAGTCGTAATAAAATAATTTTTTCTCTTTTTTTGAAATGCAGTTGTCCAAATATAAATGATGTTTACTAAATTTTATTAAAATTAACACATTTATTTGTAAGAATATGCTTTAAATCTTGAAAGAAAACGTTTCATAGCTTCTGTTAAGTAGCACTTTTTTAATATTTTATAATTTTTGACTACGATTGAATCCAAAAAGTAGAGAAAATTTCTTTTAAAATATATTTACAATTTTTTAGCAAGATCAAGAATGTTTTATTAGAAACTAAACAGAATAAATGTTTGGTTGACAACAATCGAATTTTGTCGAAAAATAATTTAGTTCTACACGTGAAGTAACCAAAATAGTTATAATATAATGATTTCTTTTCTTTTCTTTGACTGCAGTATTTAAAAAGTAAATGATATTTGCTAGATTTTAGTAGACATAACACTTTTTATTTGTTAGTATACGCTCTAAAGCTTAAAAGAAAACGTTTCATAGCTTCTGTTTAGTAGACCTTTTTTATTTTTTATAATGTTAATCATCGATTAAATCCAGAATGTAGCAAAAATTTCTTTTAGGTATATTAAAAAATTTATAGCAAAGGTAAAAATGTGCTATTAAAAACTAAACAGGATAGATGTTAGTTTGACTGCAATCGATTTTTGTCGAAAAAGAATTGAATTCTACACGTGAAGTAACCAAAAAAAGTTTTTATAAAATGATTTATTCCTTTTTTTTTTCACTGCAGAAGTCCAAATATARATGATGTTTGCTAAATTTTAATTGACATAACACTTTTTATTTTTTAGTATACGCTCTAATGCTTGAAAGAAAACGTTTTATAGCTTTTGTTAAGTAGCATTTCTTTAGAAATCTACTAGTTTTTCTAAACATTTATTCTTAAAAGAAGCGAAGATTTTTCTTAAAAATATTAAAACATTTTTAGCGACGGTAAAAATGTTCAACTACAAACAAAATAGAGTGGATGTCAGGTTGACTACAATCGAGTTTTGTCGAAAGAGAAATTAATTCTACACTTGATGTAACCAAAAAAAGTCGTAATAAAATGATTTTTTCTCTTTTTTTTAAATGCAGTAGACCAAATATAAATGATGTTTACTAAAGTTTATTGAAATTAACACTTTTTATTTAAAAGTATACTCTTTAAATCATAAAAAAAAACGTTTCATAGCTTCTGTTAAATAGAACTATTTTAGAAATTTTATAGTATTTAACTACGATTTTATTCACAAACTAGCGAAAATTTCTATGAAATATATAAAAAAATTTTTATCGAAGGTAAAAATGTGTTATCAAAAACTAAACGGAATAAATGTTAGGTTACCTAGAATCGAATTTTATCGAAAAATAATTGAAATCTATACGTGAAGTAACCAAAAAATGATGCATTAAAATACCTTTTTCTCTTTTCTGGGAGTGCAGTTGTTATTATATAAATGACATTTGCTAGATTTTATTATACATAAGATTTTTTATTTGTCAGTTTACGCTTTAAAACTTCAAAAAAAAAGTTTTATAGCTTTTGTTAAATAACACTTTTTATAAATTTTACAGTTTTTAAATACGAAATTATCCAGAAACTAGCTAAAATTTTTTTCTAAATATATAAATAAAATTTTAGCGACGGTAAAAATATGCTATTAGAAACTAAACAGAATATATGTTAGGTTGACTACAATCGATTTTATTCGAAAAACTATTGAATTTTACACGTGACGTAACCAAAAAAAGTTGTAATAAAATAATGTTATCTTATTTCTTTGACTGCAGTTCTAGAAAAGTAAATGATTTTTGCTAGATTTTATTGGACATAACATCTTTTAATTGTTAGTATGCGCTTTAAAACTTGAAAGAAAACGCTTTATAGCCTTTGTTATATAGAACTTTTTTAGAAATTTTATAGTTTTTAACAAGGATTTTTTTCAGAAAGTAGCGAAAATATATTTCTGAATAAATTAAAACATTTTTAGCGACGGTAAAAATGGGCTACTAGAAACAAAACAAAATAAATGTAAGGTTTATTACAATCGAGTATCGTTAAAAAAATTGAATTCTTCACGTAAAGTAACTAAGAAAAGTTGTAATAAAATAACCTTTTCCCTTTTTCTGGACAGCAGTTGTTAAAGTGTAAAATGTAAATTGCTAGATTTTATTAGCCTTAACAATTTTTATTTGTTAGTATACGCTTTAAAACTTGTAAGAAAACGTTTTATAGCTTTTGTTATATAGCATTTCTTTAGATATATGATAGTTTTCAACTATCATTTTATCTAGAGAGAAGCGAAAATTTCTTTTAAAAATATTAAAAAATTTTTAACAACGGTAAAATTTGCTTTAAATTACAAGGCAGAAAGGATATGAGTTTGACTACAATCGAGTCACGTCAAAAGAAAATGGAATTCAACATGTAAAATGACCATAAAAAGTCGTAATAAAATGATTTTTTCCTCTTTTTTTTGAATGCAGAAGTCCAAATATAAATGATGTTTGCTAATTTTTATTTGACATAACAGTTTTTATTTTTTAGTATATGCTTCAAAACTTTAAAGAAAACGTTTTATAGCTTTTCTTATATAGCATTTCTTTAGATATCTGCGTGTTTTAAACTATTATTAAATCTAAAAAAAAGCGAAAATTTTTCTTAACGATATTAAAACATTTTTAGCGACGGTAAAATGTGCAAATAGAAACAAAACAGAATAGATGTCAGGTTTACTGCAATCGAGTTTTGTCTATAGAGAATTGAATTCTACACGCAAAGTACCAAAAAAAGTTGTCATAAAATGATTTTTCCCTTTTTTTTGACTGCAGTAATCCAAATATAAATGATGTTGGGTAAATTTTTTCGGATTTAACACTTTTTATTTGTAAATATACGCTTTAAAGCTTGAAAGACAACGTTTCATAGCTTCTGTTAAAAGGCACGTTTTTAGATTATTTTAATTTTTGACTACGATTTAATCCAACAAGTAGAGAAAATTTCATTACAATATATTAAAAAATTAAAAAACTAGCTAAAAGGACAATTATAAACACAAAGAGAATAGTGCAACTAAGGGGCATCTCTCCCGACACAAAAAAAACATTAGGTACTGTCGAACTAATTATTTTCGGAGAAAAGACCACATTTCACGCGGTTGACAACTACTTCCCTATTTCTGCGGATGACATATTAGGCAACGAGTTCCTTCGTTCCACTCCGACAAATATTGACTATATCAAGGAAGTGCTTATAGGAAGATATAGAAGGGTTCTATTTACGGTTAGCGACAAAGTTAGCATTCCACCTAGAACTTCAAAGGTGATTTTCTGCCAAGGTATAAACGCCGATGTTAAAGACGGTTATATTCTGCGAATACAGCTTTCAAAGCGAGTTTATGACGGCGAAGCACTTGTGGGAAACGTAGATGGAAGGGCCTTTTTCAGACTCATTAATACAACTTCGAGATTTTTTTTAATACAAATTCCAAAATTGGAACTTTTAGCATATAATATAGGAACTCTTCCAAGTTTACCATGTGATTCCTATAAATCCACATCCGAAGTTGAAAATTTAAACGAATGCTAGCACACTCTTTATAATATCTCCGAATCCTTTTGCGCTGATCCAAATAAAACAAGCGAAATTCAAGAATCTCCCAAACCTCCAACCTTCTCCCGACCAGACTCGTTTAAAGCACTCCTTCGCCTTGATCATTTAAACACAGAAGAACCAGAATCCGTTTCTAAATTACTAGACAAAAACGCAGATACTTTTCATCTTCCTGGCGAACCTCTTTATGGCACCGATCTTTTACAACATCGAATAATTACTACCGATGACATTTCGGTGCACACCAGACAATATAGATTTCCGCTAACTCATAAGGAAGAAGTAAAGAAAGAAACCTCGGAGTTGCTCAATGATGGCATAATAAGACCATCTCTTTCACCCTATAATTTACCCATTTGGATAGTGCAGAAAAAGTCAGACTCAAAGGGTAACCCAAAGTGGCGGATGGTGATCGAATATAAGAATTTTACCGAAAAAACGGTAGGAGACGCGTATCCTATACCAAATATTGCGGAGATACTTGACCAACTCGGCGTAGCAAAATATTTTTCTATTTTTGACCTGAATTCCGGATTTCATTAAATCGAAATGCATCAGGATGACCGCGCGAAGACAGCTTTCTCGACCCCGCATGGTCATTATGAATTTAATAGAATGCCATTTGGTTTAAAAAAAGCTCCAGCCACCTTTCAGAGGTTAATAGAACATGTCTTGACCGGTTTACAAGGCGAGGAAATGTTTTTATATTTGGACGACGTGGTTCTTTACGCTAGATCACTCAGTGAGCATCAAACAAAATTTAATAGACTCGCGCATTGTCTTTGTATAGCAAATCTAAAACTGCAGCCCGATAAGTGTAAATTCCTCAGACGAGAGGTGGTTTATTGTGGCCATATTATAGGAGAAGACGGCGTAAAGCCTGACCCAAGAAAATTGGAGGCAGTAAGGGAATTTCCTCGTCAAGACAACGTTAAATCGATTCGCTAATTCTTAGGTCTTGCTGGATATTATAGAAGATTTATACAAGCTTTCTCAAAAGTAGCGAAGCCTTACACAGATTTACTAAAGAATGGGGTTTTATTCAGATGGGAATCCAGCCAGGAGAACGCATTTTGCTCACTGTGTTATGCCTTGTGCAGGGAACCAATTCTTTAATATCCAAATTTCTCCCTGCCTTTTAACGTCACAACGGACGCATCCGGTTATGCAATCAGCGCTGTGTTGAGTCAAGGCCCCGTTGGTAGGGATTTGCCCATCTCCTATTGCTCGCGAATTCTAAATAAAGCTGAAATGAATTATTCCACTATTGAAAGAAAGTTATTGGCAATAGTTTTCGCTACAAACTATTTTAGACCATACTTGTACGGTCGAGAGTTCGCCCTCATAACTGATCACAAACCACTAGTTTAGCTAAAATCAGTAAAAGACCCGACATCAAGATTAGTAAAGTGGAGTCTAAAATTGGCTGAGTATACGTTCAAAATTATTTATAAACCAGGAACTACAAATGCTAACGCTGACGCTCTATCACAAAATCCAACAGAATCTAAAAGAGTATTTCCTATAAACACATACAATTCTGATGAGAGTATTGTTCACTTTAAAACTAAGAACACAATGACAGATAACGAGGATAGTGACCCCGACGTAACAGCTGACGGCACGGGCGACCTCAGCAACGCGTCGTGGTTAGCAACATCAACACTAGAAGACGAAAATACAGACGTTGAAAGCTCTAGAAACTATGAACGACTATACTCCCAACAAGCACAATCAAAAATAAACAATAATATAATAATGATAACAAATAATGTAGGAGTCTTACGAGACTCTTTACAATTAGGGCATAACAATATTGTAATATTCACCGATTTAAAACGCACACCATGCGATACTGGTGCTAAACTATTGGAACAAACAAAACTTATTCAGCACGTAAAAGATTTAACTTTAGCATGTGCCAAGGTGACCAACATAGGGAAAAATAAATTAATAATTGTCCCTATAAATGAAAACATCGCAAACAGAACAAAATTAGAAACGATATACGAGGCAATTGGTTCCTGTCTTTCAGTAGTACGAGAATTTAACTTAAAATTCGTTAGCATCGCCAAGACACAATGTTTGGACGGTATATTATGGCCTTGAGTTCAAAAAAAATTATGAAATACGTTTGAATCAGAGGATTGCTTTATTACTATCTGTTTAAACTAAATCTTAGTTCCTAAGTTAGAACTGCGGGAGGACATCCTTGCAGAATGCCACTCCTCACCTATTAGTGGGCACAAAGGCGTACAAATACGTTTAATAAAATTTGACATAAATATCATTAGCCAAATTTGAAAGGGGACATTAGTGATTTTATTAAATATCGTACAAGTTGTCAGTCAAAGAAGTTAGCAAGAGTAAAGTCAAAGGAGCCAATGATACTTACTGATACACCGGGAGCAGCATTAGACAAAATATTCATAGACTTGGTCGGGCCACTCTCTGAAACGAAATCAGGAAATAGATACTGTTCGAAAATTGCGCCCTTYAGACTAGATAGCAGCACCTCTCAGCTAGCATGATTAATGCGCCGTCTGTTGTCGCTAAGAAAAAGACATATCGATTGTTCTTATTGATCAAGGGATCACGCCACTTGACGCGTCAATAGGTCATTGGCCCCCTGTGTCGTCATCCTCTGCGTGTTAATTTCCTATTGATTGATTGTTATCTCTTCCTAGCGTAGAACTCGCTCATTGGTCTATTGTCTTTTTTTCCACTTCCGCTCTGTTCCTCTAATCGAACCGAAAAGTGGCGTGGTCCAGCAGAACTGTTTAATAAGTTAATCTGTGCGGACGTACTTTTTGAAATCTAAAAGAATTGTGCACCATCTTATACGCTTCATCTCGCTCTATTCTCATCTCACACCGCTCCATCTCATCTCATTTAGGCCATCCTTGTGTTGTGTCTTTCTGACTGATCATCTCTTTATACTCTCTCGCATTAA
>NW_014570287.1:0-1414 GCF_001313835.1 Polistes canadensis
AGATACATAAAGAAATGCTATATAACAAAAGCTATAAAACGTTTTCTTTCACGTTTTAAAGCGTCTACTAATAAGTAAAAAGTGTTATGACCAATTAAATTCAGCAAATAACATTTATATTGCAACATATGCAGTCCAAAAAAAGAAAAAAAATCATTTTATTACAACATTCTTAGGTTACGTAACGTAAAGAATTAAATTCTTTTTTAACGAAACTCGGTTGTTGTAAACCTGACATTTATTTTGTTTTGTTTCTAGTAGCACATATTTACCGTCGCTGAAAATTTTTGAATATAATAAAAAAGGAATTTTCGCTACTTTCTGAATAAAACTGTAGTTCAAAAATATCAGATACCTAAAGAGATGCTATATAACACAAGATGTAAAACGTTTTTTTTTTAAGTTTTAAAGCGTACACTAACCAATAAAAACTGTTACGTTCAATAAAATCCTAGCAAATAACATTTATATTTCAAACACTGCAGTCCAAAAAAAGGAAGGAAATCATTTTATTACTACATTTTTTGGTTACTTTACGAGAAAAATTCAAATCTTTTTTAACGAAACTCGATTGTAGCAAACCTTACATCTATTTTGTCCTGTTACTTATAGCACCTTTTACCTTCACAAGAAAGATTTAATATATTAAAAAAGAAATTTTTGTTACTTTCTGAATTTACCCGTAGTTTAAAACTAGCAGATGCATAAAAAAATGCTATATAAAGAAAGCTGTAAATCGTTTTCATTCATGTTTAAAAGCGCATACTAACAAATAAAAAGTGTTACGTTCAAAAAAATCCCGCATATAACATTTTTGTTTCAACAACTGCAGTCCAAATAAAGGAAAAAAAACATTTTATTACAACATTTTTTGGTTACTTTACGTAAAGAATTCAATTCGTTTTTAACGAAACTCTATTGTAGTCAACCTAACATTTAATCTGTTTTGTTTCTAGTAGCTCATTTTAACCGTCGTTAAAGAGATTTATTATACCTAAAAAGAAATTTTTGCTACTGGCTGAAATAAACTGTAGTTCAAAACTAGCAGATACATAAAGAAATGCTATATAACAAAAGCTATAAAAAATTTTCTTAGAAGTTTTAAAGCGTATACTATTAAGTAGAAAGTGTTATTTCCAATAAATTTTAGCTGATATCATTTACTTTTCAACAACTGCAGTAGAAGAAAGAGAAAAAATCGTTTTATTAAAACTATGTTTGGTTACTTCACGTGTAGAATTAAATTTTTTTTGATAAAATTCTATTGTAGTCAACCAAACATCTATTCTTTCTTTCGTCTAAAAGAACAATTTTACTTTCACAAAAAAGATTTATCATATTTAAAAAGAAATTTTTGCAACTTTCTGAATTAAACCGTAGTTTAAAACAATTTGATGTATAAAGAAATGCTATA
>NW_014570287.1:3808-6436 GCF_001313835.1 Polistes canadensis
GTAGTTAAAAACTATTAATTACATAAAGAAATGCTATATACTAAAAGCTATAAAACTTTCTAATTCAAGTTTTAAAGCGCATACTTGCAAATAAGAAGTGTTACGTTCAATAAAATCAAGTAAATAAAATTACATTTCAACAATTGCGGTCCAAAAAAAGGAAAAAAATCATTCTATTACAACATTTTTAAGTTACTTTACGTAAAGAATTCAATTCTTTTTCAACAAAACTCGATTGTAGTTAATCTGACATCTATTCTGTCTTGCTACTTATAGCACATTTTACCGTCACTATAAATTTTTCAATATATTTAAGTAAAGTTTTCGCTGTTTTATAAATTATAAAATAGTTGAAAGCTATCAGATACATAAAGAAATACTACATAACAAAAGCTATAAAACGTTTTAATTCAATGTTTGAAGCGTATACTTGTGACGTTCCTGCAATTAAACGAACAACCCCACAAAATTTGCCCTAATTTTGGCCATTCCGTATAGCCGGTAGTTTGCCAGAGATCCGGGCAAGAAGAGTTAGCACCAGTAAGTTCTAAAAAGAATAAGGTTTACTTACCCCTGTTAAAGTTTCCAGATGACTTTTGGATTGAATTGTGCCCACTCCCGATAATCCACGGACTAAATCGATTATTTTGATTAAACGGTCGCAGGATTATGGTGTAGTATGGGTTTTATCCATTAGAGTAATGTTACTATTTCACAGGTAAAACTAAAGTATATTCTTATATAAAATTACACAATTGATTACACAAAATAATGGAGAAGTCTATCTTCCTAGCCAACTAAATAAAAAGAGTATCTTGAAAAAGACTTCTCTTGTTTAACGTATAAAAGAGACAAATCTTAAAGAGTTGTCTGATGCTTCCTAAGAGGAAGAGAGACCCTTAGGCACAAAACGAATAAGTATGTATAATTAAAAAGAGGTAATTATTCTTAAGTTAATATTTTCGAGTGAACAGTTTCGAAGTAGCCGGTAGACTAACTGGAGAGGAGTACCCAAGCTCACCACCTCGAGCCCCGCACGGCCGAGTGGGAGGTACCCCTACTCGCGCTAAATGCCTCCGTCACTACCAACTATCACCAACTCGTGAGAAAGGAATGTGCTGATTTACTAGTTTTGCACGTGCGAATAAATATTAGTTACCGTCTGGTACCAAACCGCTGCGTCAGCTGAGAATAGGATTTTGCTTTAGAAAAATATAGGTTACAATCAAGCGTGAATTCTCCAAATAGAGGATGGTATTAAGTTACCATCAGTTAGAGATTCTCGGAACTGCACGTGCGTTTTAAACTTGAGCTAATAGATTTTCTTTTATTGCACGTGTGCCTTTATCACGACCATGGAGTTCGTATGTGCAAGCTAACATTATTACCCTTTATTAAATGTTATTAATTATTTATTTTATTAATTATTAATAATTGTCAAGGTTTATCCTTGATTAGAAAAAAGAAATAAGATCTATAATAATGTTATTTGCAGGAATTATTTAAATAAAGACAAGTGCAAATAATAATTGTTATATTAACTAAATGTTGAATAATAAGTGTTGGTTATGTGAGATCACGAAGTCGGTAATACCGACTTTCAAAAGACCGTTTACCGACTTCAGTTGTCGGTAAGGCAGATTTCTTTATGAATGACCATCGACACACGTTCCATTATTACCGTATACCGTGCAAAAATGATAATTATCGATGGTCGATCATAAGAGCGCCCAATACAAATAGTTTTTACAGCGAGTACAATATAATTATAATAGTAATTGTAAATCGAAATAATGTAAAACAGAAAAATAGTGTAAAATATAAAAATAGAGTAATGTAAAATTGAATTTACAATAAATATAATATAAAGTGAATTACTTTTCTTCAGTTACCCGTTATACAACGGTAAATTATCTTAGTAATCGTATCGTAACCACGCGCAAATGTTAATAATAAAATTTAATAATATTAATAATAATGGTGTGAATGTTAATAAAATAATATAATTTTATTAATAAAAATATGTAAGTGACAAAATTTAAAAAATTTTTATAATTAAGACAGAAGGACAAATCGCAATCTTTTGGGTAGTACGGTTTCTATACAAAATCGTCACTAGGACTTAAAATACTAACAAATAGAAAGTTTTAGGTCTAATAAAATCAAGCAAATAACATTTATATTTCAATAACTGCAGTACAAAAAAAGGGAAAAAATCATTTTATTACAACATTTTTTCGTTACTTCACGTGAAGAACTTAATTCTTTTTCAACGAAAACCGATTGTAGTAAACCTGACATTTAATCTGATTTGTTTCTAATAGCACATTTTAACCGTTACTAAAAAAGTTTAAATATATTTAGAAAGAAATTTTTGCTACTTTCTGAATTAAATTGTAGTAAAAACTATCAGATATCTAAAGTAATGTTATATACCAAAATCTATAAAACATTTTCTTTCAAGTTTTAAAGCGTATACTGTTCGAAAATTGCTTCCCTCAGACTAGATAGCAGCACCTCTCGGCTAGCATGATTAATGCGCCGTCTGGGGTCGCTGAGAAGAAGACATATCGATTGTTCTTATTGATCAAGGGATCACGCCACTTAACGTGTCAATAGGTCATTGGT
>NW_014570287.1:7256-23016 GCF_001313835.1 Polistes canadensis
ACGTGGCGTGATATCCGGTACACGTGGCGTGATATCCGGAACACGTGGCGTAGCTTACCTATTACTGTTTGTCAAACCTATTATACTTTCGCTATCTCTAATTTTCTGTTCATAATTGTTAATAAATCTTGTTACACAAAAATTCTACAAGAACTTAAGACAATACAGTACACTAGCCTATCTCTCCTATCTCCTTGTCTTCTCTTAGCGCATCTCTTTCAAACCTACTAATTTTCTTCCTATCTCGAACATATACTAATAAGTAAAAAGTGTTATGTCCAATAAATTTTAGCAGACATCATCTACTTTTCCACAATTGTAGTCAAAGAAAAGGAAAAAAATCGTTTTATTACAACATTTTTAACTTACTTTACGTGGAGAATGCAATTCTTTTTCAACGAAACTCGATTGTAGTAAACCTGACATTTAATCTGTTTTGTTTCTAATAGCACATTTTAACCGTCGCTAAAAATGTTTAAATATATTTAGAAAGAAATTTTTGCTATTTTCTGAATAAAACCTTAGTTTAGAACTATCAGATACATAAAAAAAATGCTATATAACAAAAGCTGTAAGGCGTTTCCTTTCACGTTTTTTAGCGCATGCTAACAAATAAAAAGTGTTACGTTCAATAAAATCCAACAGATAACATTTATATTTCAACAAATGCAGTCCAAAAAAAGTAAAAAAATCAATTTATTACAACATTTTTTGGTTACATAACGTGAAGAATTCAATTTATTTTCAACGAAACTCGATTGTAGTAAACCTTACATTCATTTTGTTTTGTTTCTAGTAGCACATTTTTACCGTCGCTAAAAATGTTTTAATATATTTAAAAATATATTTTCGCTTCTTTTTGGATAAAATTGTAGTTAAAAACAATAAAAATTCCAAAAAAGTGCTATATAACAAAAGCTATATAACGTTTTCTTTCAAGTTTTATAGCGTATACTAACAAATAAAAAGTGTTATGTCTAATAAAATCTAATAATTATTATTTACTTTTCAACAACTGCAGTTAAAAAAAAGGTAAAAACTTATTTTTTTACAGCATTTGCGGTTACTTAACGCAAAGAATTCAATTTTTTTTCAACGAAACTCGATTGTAGTAAACCTGACATCTATTCTGTTTTGTTTCTAGTAGCAAATTTTTACCTTTGCTAAAAAATGTTTAATATATTTAAGGAGAAATTTTTGCTACTTTCTAGATTTAATCGTCGTCAGAAATTAAAAAAATTAAATTTCTGCTATTTAACAGAAGCTATAAAATGTTTTCTTTAAAGATTTAAATCGTATACTAACAAATAAAAAGTTTTATGTMCAATAAAATCTAGCAAGAAATATTTACTTTTTTTATTTGCAGTCGAAAAGAGAAAAAGTCATTTTTTAACAACTTTTTTTGGCTACTTCCTGTGTAAAATTCAATTATTTTTCGACAAAATTCGACTGTAATCGACCAAAAATCTATTCTATTTAGTTTCTAATAGCACATTTTTAACTTCGCTAAAAAATTTTTAATATATTTAACACAAAATTTGCGCTTCTTTCTGGATTTAATTATCGTTAAATATTACAAAAAATTAAAAAAGTACTATTTAACAAAAGCTGTAAGACGTTTTCTTCCAAGTTTTAAAGCGGATCTAACAAATAAAAATGGTTACGGCTCATAAGATCTAGCAATTACTATTTACAATTTTACAATTGCAGTACAAAAAAAGGTAAAAAATCATTTTATTACAACTTTTTTGGTTACTTTTCGTGAAGAATTCATATTTTTTCAACGAAGCTCGATTGTAGTAAACCTGACATTCATTCTGTTTTGTTTTTAATAGTAAATTTTACCATCGCTAAAAATTTTTTAATTTAGGTAAAAAAAAATTTTTGCTATTTTCTGGATTAAATCTAAGTTAAAATCTATAAAATTTCTATAAAAGTGCTATTTAACAGAAGCCATGAAACGTTTTCTTTCAAACTTTAAAGCGTAAAACTTACAAAAAAAAAGTGTTAATCCTGAAAAAATTAAGTAAGCATCATTTATATTTGGACTACTGCATTTATAAAAGCAGAAAAGTCCATTATATTATGACTTCTTTTTGTTACTTTACTTGTAGAATTCAAATTTATTTTGAAGAAACTCGATTGTAGTCAACTGGACATTCTTATTGTCTTCTTTCTAATAGCCAATTTTACCGTAGCTAAAAATTTTTCAATATATTTAAAAAAAATTTTAGC
This sequence comes from Polistes canadensis, assembly GCF_001313835.1. Lineage (NCBI taxonomy): Eukaryota > Metazoa > Arthropoda > Insecta > Hymenoptera > Vespidae > Polistes > Polistes canadensis. Next base: position 9,492 of record NW_014570287.1, read on the forward strand.
TGCTTTCTAGATTAAATATTAGTTGAATACTGTCAGATATCTAAAGAAATGCTATATAACAAAAGCTAAAAAACGTTTTTTTACAAGTTTTAAAGCGTACATTAACAAATAAAAATTGTTAGGGCTAACAAAATCTAGCAATTTACATTTACATTTTAACAGCTGCACTCAAAAAAAGGGAAAAAATCATTTTATTACAATTTTTTTCGGTTACTTTACGTGAAGAATTCAATTTTTTTTTAACGAAACTCTATTGTAGTAAACCTGACATTCATTCTGTCTTGTTTCTACTAGCATATTAGTACCGTCGCTAAAAATTTTTCAATACATTTAAGAGAAATATTTGCTGCTTTCTAGATTAAATAAATGTTAAAAACTATCAGATATTTAAAGAAGTGCTGTATAACAATTGCTATAAAACGATTTTTTTCAAGTTATAAAGTGTATACTAACAAATAGATAGTGTTAAGTCACTTAAAATTTAGCAAATAAAATTTATATTTCCACAAATGCAGTCCAAAAAAATAGAAGAGTTTATTTTATTAAAACATTTTTAATTTTTTTACATAAAAAATTCAATTCATTTTAGACAAATTTCGATTGAAGTCGACCTAACATCTATTCTGTTTAGTTTCTAATAGCATATTTTTACAGTAAGTAAAATATTATTAATATATTTAAAAAGAAATTTGTGCTTCTTTCTAAATAATTTCGTAGTTAAAAACTATAAGCTTATAAAAAATGCTATGTAAAAAAAGATATAAAACGTTTTTTCCGGAAGTTTTAAAGCGTATACAGACAAATAAAAAGTGTTATGTCTATTAAAATCTAAAAAATAACATTTATATTTCAACAACTGCAGTCCAAAAAAAAGAGAAAAAACTCATTTTATTACAACTTTTTTTAGTTACTTTACGTAAAGAATTCAATTATTTTTCAACGAAACTCGATAGTAGTAAACCTGACGTCTATTCCGTTTTGTTTCTAGTAGCACATTCTTACCGTCGCTAAATATGTTTGTATATATTTGGAAAGAAATTTTTTCTACTTTCTGGATTAAACCGTAGTGAGAAACTATAAAATTTCTAAAAACGTGCTTTATAACAAAAGATATAAGACCTTTTTTACGAAGTTTTAAAGCGTATACTAACAAATAAAAAGAGTTATGTCAAACAAAATTTAGCAAATATCTTATACTTTTCTACAAATACAGTCAGAGAATAGAGAAAAAAACATTTTATTACAACTTTTTTTTGTTACTTATCGTTTAAAAGTCAATTTTCTCTCGACGAAACCCGATTGTCGTCAACACAACATCCATTCTGTCTTGTTTCTAATAGCACATTTTACCGTCGCTATAAAATTTTCAAAATATTTAAATAAAATTTTCGCTTCCTTCTGGATTAGATCGTAGTTAAAAATTATAAAAAATTAAAAAAGTGCTGTAAAACACAAGCTATAAAACGATTTAATTCAAGTTTTAAAGCGTATACTAACAAATAGAAAGTTTTAAGTCGAATAACATCAAGCAAATAACATTTTTTTTTCAACATTTAAAGTCAAAAAAAGGGAAAAAATCATTCTATTACAACATTTTTTAGTTACTTTTCGTGTAGAACAGAATTCTTTCCCGACAATATTCGATTGTAGTCCTCCTGACATCAATTCAGTTTAGTTTCTAATAGCACTGTTTGTCCTTCGCTAAAAATTTTTTAATATATTAAGAAGAAATTTTCGCTACTTTGTAAATAAAATCGTAGTTAAAAACTATAAAATTTCTATAAAAGTGCAATTCTACAGAAGCTATGAAACGTTTTCTTGCAAGCTTTAAAGCGTATACTTACAAATAAAAAGTGTTTAGTCCAATAAAATCTAGCAAATAACACTTATATTTCAACAACTGTAGTTTTAGAAAATAGAAAAAATCATTTTATTTCAACTTTTTTTGGTTAATTTACGTGTAGTGTATAATTGTTTTTCGACAAAATTCGACTGTAGTCAACCAAACATCTATCCTGTTTAGTTTCTAGTAGTACATTTTTACCTCCCCAAAAAATTTTTAATGTATTGAAATAGGAATTTTTGCTACTTTCTAGAATAGATCATATTTAAAAACTATAAAAATTCTATAAGAGTGTTATTTTTTAAAAGATATAAAACATTTTCTTTAATGCTTTAAAGCGTATACTTACAAATAAAAAATGGTAAGTCCAAAAAATTTGGCAATCATCATTTATATTTGGACTACTGCAGTCAAATAAAAGAGATAAAATCATTTTTAACGACTTTTTATGGTTACCTTACGTTCAGAATTTAATTGACTTACGACGAAACTCGATTGTTGTCAACCTGACTTTCATTTTGTCTTGTTTCTAATAGCAAATTTTTACCGTCGCACAGAAGTTTTAAATATATTTAAAAAAAATTTTTGCTGCTTTCTAGATTAAATAATTGTGGAAGACTATAAGATATCTAAAAAAGTTCTATATAACAAATGCTATAAAACATTTTGTTTAAAGTTTTTAAGCGTATACTTACAAATAAAAAGTGTTTGGTCAGATAAATTCTAGCAAATATCAATTATATTTTAACAACAGCAGTCCCGAAAAGAGAAAAAAATTTTATTACAACATTGTTTGGTTACTATACGTGTAAAATTCAATTCTTTTTCGACGAAATTCGATTGTAGTAAACCTGAAATCCATTCTGTTTTGTTTCTAGAAGCACATTTTTACCGTCGCTAAAAATTTTCTAATATATCTAAAAAGAAATTTTTGCTACTTTGTGAATTAAACCTTAGTTAAAAACTATAATATTTCTATAAAAGTGCTATTAAACAGAAGCAATTAAACTTTTTCTTAAAAGCTTTAAAGCGTATCCTTACAAATAAAAAGTGTTAAGTCCAATAAATTCTAGCAAATACCATTTACATTTCAACAACTGCAGACCAAGTAAAAATAGAAAGTCATTTAATTACTACTTTTTTTGGTTACTTTACTTGAGGAATTCAATTATGTTTCCACGAAACTCGATTTTAAGAAACCTGACATCCATTCTGTTTTGTTTCTAGTAGCATATTTTTACCGTTGCTAAAAATGTTTTAATATATTTAAAAAAAAATTTTCACTTCTTTCTTGTTTAAATTGTAGTTAAAAATTATAAAAAGTCTATAAAAGTGCTGTTAAACAGAAGCTATGAAACGTTTTCTTTAAAGCTTTAAAGCGTATAGTTACAAATAAAAAGTGTTAAAATCGAAAAAATTTGGCAAACATTATTTATATTTAAACTACTGCAGTTAAAAAAAAGAGAAAAATTTATTTTATTACAACTTTTTTTGGTTGCTTTACGTGTAGAATTCAATTTTTTCCGACGAAATTCGATTGTGGTCCACCTAACATACATTCTGTCTTGTTCCTAATAGCACATTTTACCGTCGCTAAAAATTTTGTAATATAATTATGAGAAATTTTCGCAGATTTTAAGATTAAATTACTGTAGCAAACAATCTGATTTCTAAAGAAGTGCTATATAACAAACGCTATAAAACGTTTTCTTGTAAGCATTAAAGTGTTTACTTACAAATAAATAGTGTTTAGTCCAAAAAAATTTAGCAAATATCATTTATATTTAAACTACTGCAGTCAAAAAAATGAGGAAAAATTATTATATTACAACTTTTTTTTGTAACTCTACGTTAAGAATTAAATTCATATCAACGAAACTCGATTGTTATAAACCTGACATACATTCTGTTTAGTTTTTAGTAGCTTCTTTTTACCGTCGCTGAAAATTTTTTAATATATTTAGAAATAAACTTCTGCTACTTTCTGCATTAAATCGTAGTTAAAAACTATAACATTTCTAAAAAAATGCTATTTTACAGAAGCTATGAAACGTTTTCTTTCAAACTCTGAAGCGTATACTTACAAATAAATAGTGTTCAGTCTAAACAAGTTTAGAAAACATCATTTATATTTCGACTACTGCAGTAAAATAAAAGAAAAAAAATCATTTTATTAGGACTTTTTATAGTTACTTCCCGTTAAATATTCAATTCTTTTTCAACGAAACTCGATTGTAATAAACCTGACATCTATTCTGTTTAGTTTCTAGTAGCATATTTTTACTGTAGCTAAAAATTTTCCAATATATTTAAAAAGAAATTTTCGCTACTTTATGATATAAATGATAGTTAAAAACTATAAAATTTCTAAAAAAGGTCTATATACCAAAAGCTATAAAACGTTTTCTTTCAAGTTTTAAAGAGTAAACTAACAAATCAAAAGTGTTATGTCCAGAAAATCTAGCAAATATCATTTATATTTCCACAACTGTAGTCCAAAATAAGAGAAAAAATTATCTTATTACAATTAATTTTAGTAAACCTTACGTGTAGAATTCAATTTTTTTTCGACGAAATTCGATTGTAGTCCACCTAACATCTATTCTGTTTAGTTTCTAATAGTACATTTTTACCGTTACTAAGAAAATTTTAATATATTTAAAACAAATTTTGGCTACTTTGTAAATTTATTTGTAGTTCAATACTATAAATCTTCTATAAAAGTGCTATTTACCAGAAGCAATGAAACGTTTACTTTCATGCTCTAATGCGTATACTTACAAATAAAAAGTGTTAGGTCCGAAAAAATTTGGATTACATCATTTATATTTCGACTACTGCAGTCGAAGAAATGAGAAAAATTCATTTTAATTATAACTTTATTTTGTTACTTCACGTATAGAGTACAATTCTTTTTCGACAAAATTCGATTGTAGTCAACTTAACATCTATTCTGTTTAGTATCTAATAGCAAACTTTCACCGTAAAATATTAAAAATTTTTAAATATATTTAAAAGGATATTTTGGCTACTTTCTGGAAAAAATCGTAGCAAAAAACTATAAAATTTCTAAAAAAGGTCTGAAAATAACTCATTTCAATTTGAAACTTGAAAGAAAACGTTTTATAGCTTTTGTTATATGGCACTATTTTAGAGATTTTATAGTTTTTAACTACAATTTATTCTAGAAAGTAGCAGATTTTCTTTTTAAATATATTAAAAATTTTTTAGCGACGGTGAAACGTGCTACTAGAAACAAAACAGACTGGATTTCAGGGTTACTACAATCGAGTTTCGTCAAAATAGAATTAAATTCTTCACGTTAGGTTACCAAAACAATTTGTAATCAAATGATTTTTTCTTTTTTTTTAGACTACAGTTGTTAATATATAAACAATATTTGCTCGATTTTATTGGGCATTACCCTTTTTATTTGTTAGTATACGCTTAGAAACTTTAAGGAAAACGTTTTATAGCTTTCGTTACATAGAAATTTTTTAGAAAATTTATAGTTTTTACCTACGATTTAATCCAGAATGTACTAAAAATTTTTTTTAATTATATTAAAAAATTTCTAGCGACGGTAAAAATGTGCTATTAGAAACTAAACTGAATAGGTGTTAGGTTGACTACAATCAAATTTCGTCGAAAAAGAAATAAATTCTACACGTAAAGTAAACAAAAAAAGTTGTAATAAAATGATTTTTTTTTTTGGACTGCATTCGTTAAGATATTATTGATATTAGCTGGATTTCATCAGACTTCACACTTTTTATTTGTAAGTATACGCCCAAAAACAAAAAAGAAAACGTTTTTAAGCTTTAGTTATATAGCACTTCTATAGACATTTGATAGTTCTTAACTATTATTAAATCCAGAAGGCAGCAAAAATTTCTATTAAATATATAGAATAATTTTCAGCGGCGGTATAAATGTGCTATTAGAAAGTAGACAGAATTGATCTCAGGCTGACTACAATCGAGTTTCGTCGAAACAAAATTGAATTCTACACGTAGAACAATCAAAAAATGTTGTAATAAAATGATTTTTTCTCTGTTTGTCGACTGCAGTAGTCAAAATATAAATTATGGTTGCTAAATTTTTTCAGACTTAACACTTTTTATTTGTAAGTATACGCTTTAAAGCTTGAAAAAAAACGTTTTATTGCTTCTGATAAATAGCACTTTTTTAGAAATGTTATAGTTTTGAACTACAATTAAATTCAAAAAGTAGCAAAAATTTCTTTCAAATATATTCAAAAATTTTTAGTTACATTTAAAATGTGCTATTAGAAACTAAAAAGAATAAATATCAGGTTGACTACCATCGAATTTTGTCGAAAAAGTATATAATGTCACACGGTAAGTAAACAGAAAAATTGTTATAAAAATGATTTTTTCTCTCTTTTTTAGGACTAAAGTTGTTGAAATATAAATGATATTTGCTAGAAGTTATTGGACATTCTACTTTTTATATATTATTATACGATTTAAAACTTAAAAAGAAAACGTTTTATAGCTTCTGTAAATAACACTTTCTTAAAAATTTTGTAGTTTTTAACTACAATTTAATCCACAATAAAGCGATAATTTTTTTAAACATATGGAAAAATTTATGCGACTGTAAACATAAACTATTAGACACTAAACAGAATAGATTTTAAGTTGACTACATTCGAGTTTTTATGAAGATGAATTAGATTATACACATAAAGTAACTAACCAAAGTTGTATTAAAATGATTTTTTCTCTTTTTTTGGCATTAGGTTTTTGAAATATAAATGATGTTATCTAAATATTTCGGACTTAACACTTTTTATTTATAAGTATACAATATAAAGCTTGAAAGAAAACGTTTAATAAATTCTGTTAAATAGTACTTTTATAGAAGTTTTATTGTATATAACAACAATTAAATTCACAAAAAAGCAAGAATTTCTTTCAAATATATTAAAATCTTTTTTGCGACGTTAAAAATGTGCTATTAGAAACTAAACAGAATAGATGTTAGGTTAAGTACATTCAAAGTTTGTCGAAAAAGAATTAAATTCTTCACGTAAAGTAGCTAAAAAAAGTTGAAATAAAATGATTTTTTCCCTTTTTTTTGACTACAGTAGTCCAAATATAAATGATTTTTGCTAAATTTCTTTAGACTTACCACTTTTTATTTGTGAGTATACGCTTTAAAGCTTGAAACAAAACGTTTTATAGCTTCTGTTAAATTGCACTTTTTTAAATTTCTTATGATTTTTAACAACGATTTAATCCAGAAAGAAGCAAAAAAGTGTTTTTTAATACATAAAAAATTTTTTAGCAAAGATATAAATGTGCTATTAGAAAAAAAACAGAATAGATGTTTGGTTGGCTACAATCGCATTTCGTTGAAAAAGATTTGAATTCTTCACGTAAAGTAAACAAAAAATGTTGTAATAAAATTATTTCTTCTGTTTTTTTTGACTGCAGTTATAAAAAGTAAATGATACTCGCTAGATTTTATTTGACATAAAACGTTTTATTTGTTAGTATACGCTTTAACCTTTGAATAGAAACATTTTATAGCTTTAGTTATATGAAACTTTTTTAGAAATTTTATAGTTTTTAAATACAATTTATTCCAGAAAGTAGCAAAAATTTTTTTCTAAATATATTAAATCATTTTTAGCGACGGTAAAAATGAGCTACTTGAAACAAAACAGAATAGATGTCAGGTCTACTAAAATCAAGTTTCGTTGAAAAAGAATTGAATTCTTCACGTAAAACAACCAAAAAAAGTCGTATTTATATGATTTTTATCCTTTTCTTTATCTGCAGTAGACAAATATAAATGATTTTAGCCAAATCTTTTCAGATTTAACTCTTTTTATTTGTAAGTATAAGCTTCAAAGCTTGAAAGAAAACGTTTCATAGCTTCTGTTAAATAACACTTTTACAGAAATTTTATTGTTTTTACCTACGATGTAATTCACATAGTAGCGAAAATTTTTTTAAAATATGTTGACAAATTTTTAGCAAAGGTAAAAATGTGCTATAAGAAAATAAACAGAATAAATGTTAGGTTGACTACAATCGAGCTTCGTTGAAAAAGTATTGAATTCTACACGTAAAGTAAATAAACAAAATTTTAATGAAATGTTTTTTTTTCTTTTCTGGGACTGCAGCTTTTAAAATGTAGTTGATATTTGCTAGATTTTATTGGACATACCATTTTTTATTTGTTAGTATACGCTTTAAAATTTGAAAGAAAACGTTTTATAGCTTTTGTTATATGGCACTTCTTTTAGAAATTTTATAGATTTTTACTACAATTTAATCCAGAAAGTAGCGAAAATTTCTTTCTAAATATAGTAAAAAGTTTTTTAGCGAAGGTAAAAATGTGTTACAAGAAACAAAACAGAATAGATATTAGGTCTACTAAAATCGAGTTTCGTGGAAAAAGAATTGAATTCTTCACGTAAAGTAATTAAAAAAGTCGCAATTAAATGATTTTTTCTGTTTATTTTGACTGCAGTAGTCGAAATATAAATGATTTCTTGTAGATTTTATTGGACATAACCCTTTTTCTTTGTAAGTATACGCTTTAAAGCGTGAAAGAAAACGTTTCATAGCTATTTTTAAATAGCTCTTTTTTAGATTTCTTATAATTTTTAACTACGATTTAATCTAGAAAGTAGCGAGAATTTCTTATTAAATATATTACAAATTTTTTAGGGACGGTAAAATGTGCTATTAGAAACAATCTAGAATGGATTTTATGTTGAAAACAATCGAGTTTTGTTGAAAAAGATTTGAATTCACACGTAAAGTAAACAAACAAAATTGTAATAAAATGATGTTTTTTCTATTTTTTGACTCTAGTTTTTGAAAAGTAAATGATGTTAGCAAAATTTTATTAGACACAACAATTTTTCTTTTTTAGTATACGCTTTAAGACTTGAAAGAAAACGTTTTATAGCATTTGTTATCTAGCATTTTTTTAGAAGTTTTATAGTTTTTACCTATATATATTTAATCCAGATTATTTTTTATATATTTAATCCAGAAAGTTGCGAAAATTTCTTTCTAAAAATATTAAAACATTTTTAGAGACGTTAAAAATGTGCTACTAGAAACAAAACAGTATGGATGTCAGGTTTACTACAATCGAGTTTCGTTAAAAAAGAATTGAGTTTTACACTTAAAGTACTAAAGAAAAGTCGTAATAAAATGGTTTTATCCCTTTTTTTCGACTGCAGTTGTTGAAATATAAGTGTTATTTGCTAGAGTTTAATTGACCTAAAACTTTTTATTTCTTAGTATACGCTTTGAAACTTCAAAGAAAACGAGTTATAGCTTTTGTTATATAGCACATCTTTAGATATCTGATAGTTTTCAACAATTATTTAATCTAGGAACCAGCAAAAAATTTTCCTAAATATATTAAACAATTTTTACCGACATTAAAATGTGCGATTAAAAAAAAGACATAATGGATGTTAGGTTGACTACAATCGAGTTTCGTCGAAAGAGAATTTAATTTTACAAGTAAAGTACCAACAAAAAGTCATAATTAAATTATTTTTTCTTTTTTCTTAGGCTGCAGTTGATGAAATGTAAATGATATATGCTAGAATTTATTGGACATAACACTTTTTATTTGCTAGTACACGCTTTAAAATTTGACAGAAAACGTTTTATAGCATCAAGTAAATAGAACTTTTTTAGATTTTTTATAATTTTTAAATACGATTTAATCCAGAAAGCGGCAAAAATTTTTTTTTAAATATATTAAATTATTTTTAGCGACGGTAAAAATGTGCTACTAGATAAAAAACAGAATTGATGTCAGGTCTACTACAATAGAGTTTTGTTGGAAAAGAAATTAATTCTTCACGTAAAGTAACCCAAAAAAAGTCGTAATAAAATGATTTTTTTCCCTTTCTTTGGACTGCAGTTATTGAAAAATTATTGTAATTTGATAGATATTATTGCACTTTAATCTTTTTATTTGTAGTTATATGCTTTAAAACTTGAAAGAAAACGGTTTAAAGCTTGTGTTATATAGCACATTTGTAGATATCTGATAGTTTTCAACTATTTTTCAATCTAGAAAGCAGCAAAAATTTTTCTTAAATATATTGAAAAATTTTTAGCGACCGTAAAATGTGCTATTAGAAAAAAGACAGAGTAAATGTAAGGTTGACTACAATCTAGTTTCGTCGAAAGAGAATTGAATTCTACACGAAAAGTAACTAAACAAAATTGTAATTAAATGATGTTTTTTCTTTTCTTTGACTGCAGTTGTCGGAAAGTAAATGATATTTGTTAGATTTTGTGGGACATAACTCTTTTTATTTGTTAGTAAACGCTTTAAAACTTGAAAGAAAACGTTTTATAGCTTTTGTTATATAGCATTTTTTTAGAAGTTTTATAGTTTTTTCCTGTGATTTAATCTAGAAAGTAGCAAAAATTTATTTTTAAATATATTAAAACATTTTTAGCGACAGTAAAAATGAGCTATTAGAAACAAAACAGAATAGTTGTCAGGTCTACTAAAATCGTGTTTCGTTGAAAAAGAATGGAATTTTTCACGTAAAGTAACCAAAAAAAGTCGTAATTATATGATTTTTTCCCTTTTCTTTGACTGCAGTAAACAAATATAAATGATTTTAGCCTAGTTTTTTTATATAAAACAATTTTTAGCTGTAAGCATAGGCTTTAAAACTTGAAAAAAAAACGTTTCATAGTATCTGTTAAATAGCCCTTTTATTAAAATTTTATTGTTTTTAACTACGATTTATTTCACATAGTAGCGAAAATTTCTTTAAAATATATATTTACAATTTTTTAGCGAAGGTAAAAATGTGCTATTAGAAACTAACCAGAATAAATGTCAGGTGGACTAAAATAAAGTTTCGTGGAAAAAGAATTGAATTCTACACGTAAAGTAAATAAACAAAATTGTAATAAATTGATTTTTTTTCTTTTATTCGACTGCAGTTGTCGAAAAGTAAATGATATTTGCCAAATTTTGTTAGACATAACTCTTTTTATTTGTTTGTATACGCTTTAAAACTTGAAAGAAGACGCTTTATAGCTTTTGTTACATTACACTTTTTTAGAAAATTTATAGTTTTTCCCTACGATTTAATCTAGAAAGTAGCAAAATTTATTTCTACATATATTAAAAAATTTTTTGCGACAGTAAAAATGTGCTACTAGAAACAAACAGAATAGATATCGGGTCTACTAAAGTCGAGTTTCGTTGAAAAAGAATTTAATTCTTCACGTAAAGTAACCAAAAAAAATCGTAATTAAATGATTTTTTCTCCCAATTTTGACTGCAGTAATCGAGATATAAGTGATTTTTTCTAGATTTTGTTGTACATAACCTTTTTTCTTTGTAAGTAAACGCTTTAAAGCTTGAAAGAAAACGTTTCATAGCTTCATTTAAATAGCACTTTTTTAGATTTTTTATAATTTTTAACTACGATCTAATCCAGAAGGAAGCGAAAATTTCATTTAAATATTTTGAAAATTTTATAGCGACGGTAAAATGTGCTATTAGAAACAAGACAGAATGGATGTTGTGTTGACAACAATCGGGTTTCGTCGAGAGAAAATTGACTTTTAAACGATAAGTAACAAAAAAAAGTTGTAATAAAATGTTTTTTTCTCTATTTTTTGACTGTATTTGTAGAAAAGTATAAGATATTTGCTAAATTTTGTTTGACATAACTCTTTTTATTTGTTAGTATACGCTTTAAAACTTGACAGGAAACGTTTTATTGCTTTTGTTATATAGCATTTTTTTACGTATCTGCTAGTATTAAACTACGGTTTAATTCAGGAAGTAGCAAAAATTTTTTTTTAGATATACTAAATTATTATTAGCGACAGTAAAAATGTGCTACTAAATAAAAAACAGAATGGATGTCAGGTCTACTACAATCGAGTTTCGTTGAAATAAAATTGGATTTTTTACGTAAAGTAACATAAAAATGTTAGAATAGTATGATTTTTTCCCTTTTTTTGGACTGCAGCTGTTGAAATATAATTTTTATTTGCTCGATTTTATTGAAAGTAACACTTTTTATTTGTTAGTATACGCTTTAAAACTTGAAAGAAAACGTTTTACAGCTTTTTTTATATAGCATTTCATAATGTATCTAATAGTTTTGTTCTACAGTTTAATTCAAAAAGTAGCAAAAATTTCTTTCTAGATACATTTAAACATATTTAGCGACGGTTAAAATGAGCTACTAGAAACAAAACAGATTAAATGTCAGGTTTACTACAATCGATTTTCGTTGAAAAAAAATTGCATTCTTTACGTTAGGTAACCAAAAAATGTTGTAATAAAAATATTTTTTTCCTTTTTTCGAACTGCAGTTGTGGAATTATAAATGTTATTTGCTGGATTTTATTAAACGTAACACTTTTAATTTGTTAGTATGCGCTTTAAAACTTGAAAAAAAATGTTTTACAGCTTTTGTATTATAGCATTTCTTTATTTATCTGATAGTTTTGAACTATGGTTTAATTCAGAAAGTAGCAAAAATTTCTTTTTATATATATTTAAAAATTTTAAGCGACGGTAAAATGTGCTACTAAAAACAAAACAGAATGGATGTCAGGTTTTTTACATTCTCATTTCGTTGAAAAAATTGAGTTTTTCACGTTAAGTAACCAAAAAATGTTGTAATAAAATGATTTTTTGCCTTTTTTTGGACTGCAGTTGTTTAAATATTAATGTTATTTGCTGGATTTTATTAAACGTAAAACTTTTTATTTGTTATTATACGCTTTAAAACTTGGAAGAAAACGTTTTACAGCTTTTTTTATAGAGCATTACTTTAGGTATCTGCTAGTTTTGAACAACGGATTAATTCAGACGGTAGCAAAAACTTTTTTTAAATATATTCAATCTTTTTTATGAAGATAAAAATGTGCTATTAGAAACAAGACAGAATGGATGTCAGGTTTACAACAACCGAGTTTCGTTAAAAAAAATTGAATTCTTCACGTTAAGTAACCAAAAAATGTTGAAATAAAATGATTTCTGTCCTTTTTTTATACTGCAGTTGTTGAAATATAAATTTTATTAGCTCGATTTTATTGAAAGTAACACTTTTTATTTGTTATTATACGCTTCAAAACTTGAAAGAAAACGTTTTACAGCTTTTTTTATATTGCATTTCTTTATGTATCTAATAGTTTTGAACTACGGTTTTATTCAGAAAGTAGCAAAAATTTCTTTCTAAATATATTTAAATATGTTTAGCGACGGTTAAAATGTGCTACTTGAAACAAAACAGGTTAAATGTCAGGTTTACTACAATCGAGTTTCGTTGAAAAAGAATTGAATTCTTCACGTAGAGCAACTTAAAAATGTGGTAATCGAAAGATTTTTTCCCTTTTTTCAGACTGCAGTCGTTGAAAGATAAATGTAATTTGCTGAAATATGTTGAACGTAAAACGTTTTATTTGTTAGTATATGCTTTAAAACAACAAAGAAAACGTTTTACAGCTTTTGTTATATAGCATTTCTTTATGTATCTAATAGTTTTGAACTACGGTTAAATTTAGAAAGTAGCAAAAACTTATTTTTGAATATATTTAAACATTTTTGGCGACGGTAAAATGTGCTACTAGAAAAAAAGCAGAATGGATTTCAGGTTTACTACAATCGAGTTTCGTTGAAAAA
>NW_014570288.1:0-1351 GCF_001313835.1 Polistes canadensis
CATATCTCTTTCCGCTTTAATAAAAGTATTTACCATATCAAATCTCTTTCTATTTGAATGAAGGTACTGTTCTTATTAAATCTTTTTTTATTTAAATAAATATACCTAACTTATTAAACCTCTCTTAATTTGAATGATAGTACTACACACAATAAGTCTATTTCTGTTTAAAGGAAAGTACTTAACTTATCAAGTGCTTTCTTCCTAAATGGAAGTATTAAACTTATCAAATATGTTTTCATTTAAATAAATGTACCTAATTTATCAAGTCTCTTTTTACCTGAATGAGAATACTCAACTTACCGTATCTTTTTCCATTTAATTAAAAGAACTTTACCCATCAAATCTCTTTCTATTTGAATAAAAGACCTATACTTATAAAATCTCTTTCTATTTCAATATAAGTACTCATCTTATTAAATCTTGTTTTATTTAAATAAAAGTACTGTACTCTTCAAATATCTCTCTATGTGATTAAAAATACTGAAATCATCAAATCTTTTTGTATTTTATTAAAGTACCTTATTTATCAACCCTCTTTCCTTTTAAATAAAGGTATGAAACTCATCAAATCACTTTCTATTTGAATAAAAGCTCTTGACTCATTAAATTATTTTTTATTTGAATAAAAGTACTTAACTCATTAAATCTCTTTCTATTTAAATGAAAGTAATCAACTCATTTATACTCTTTGCAATAAGCGACAGTACTTAACCTATTTAATCTCTTTCAATTTAAAGGAATGTAAGCAACTTATTAAATCTCGTTTCATTGAAATAAAAGTACTCCATTCATTAATTCTTGTCCTATTTAAATAAAACTTATCAACAAATCTCTTTCTATTTAAATGAAATAATATAGATTTAGAAATTTATTTCCATTTCAAATAAAGTACTCAACTTATCAAATATTTATCCATTTGAATGAAAGTACTTTTCCCAACAAATGTCATTCTATTTAAACAACAGTACTTTACTTATCAAATCTCTCTTGATTTTAATGACAGTACTGAACACATCATATCTCTTTCTATTTAAAAGAAAACACTAAACTTATCAAAACTATTTTTACTTGAATAATAGTAATATATTCTTTCTAAGTCTTTCAATTTAAATAAAAGTACTAAACGCCTCAAATCTCTTTCTATTTTAAGACAGTACTAAACTCATTTATACTCATTCTGATAAAGCGAAAGAACTCCAAAATTAGAACCTCAATCTATTTGAATAAACGTACTTAAATCATTAAATTTCTTTCTATTTAAATGAAAGTACATATTTCATCGATTTTCTTTCTATTTAAATAAAAGTACTTAACTTATCAGATCATTTTCTATGTAAATGACAGTATT
>NW_014570288.1:2691-9251 GCF_001313835.1 Polistes canadensis
TAAAAGTTATTACATTATCACATATCTTTCTATTTGAATAAGATTACTTAAAACATGAATGTTCTTTCTATTTAAATAAAAGTACTCAACTCATTAAATCTTTTTCCATTTGAATGTAAATACTAAACTCATAAAATCTTTTTCCTTTTGAATAAAAGTACTAAAATTATCGAATCTCTTGATCATTTAAAAAAAGAACTGAAATTATCAAATCTCTTTGCATTCAAGTGAAAGTACTATGCTTATGAAATCTTTTTCCATATGTATAAAAGTCCTAAACTCATTAAATATTTCTCCATTTAAATAAAAGTAATTCCTTATAAAACATATTTTTATTAAAATTTTATTACTTAATTCATAAGTTTTCTTTTTATTTGAATGAAAGTATACGACTTATCAACTCTTTCAATTTTTATGATAGTACTTAACATATTAAATTGCCTTTTAATGTAATAAATGTACTATACTTAATAAATCTCTTTCCATTTAATTGAAATTACTCTACTTATGAAATCTCTTACTATTTAAAGAAAAGTGCTCAACTTATCAAATTTCTTTCTACTTGAATAAAAGTATTTAACTCATCAAGTCTCTTCGAAGTTGAACGAAAGAACAAGACCCATCAAATCTCTTTCCCTTTGAATAATAGTACTAAACTTGTCGAATCTCTTCCTATTTAAATAAAAGTACTTAACACATCAAAGTTCTTTTTATTTAAATGAAAGTACTAAACTTATCTTATCTATGATTTTTCAATAAAAGTGCCAAACTCATCAAATTTTTTTTCTATTTGAATGAAAGTACGTAACCCATTAAATCTCTTTTCATTTGCAAGAAAGTACCTAACTCATTTATACCCTCTTCATTTGAAAAGAAGTACTTAACTCATTAAAACACTTTTCATTTAAACGAAAGTAATGAACCCATTAAATCATTTTTCATTTAAATAAAAGTACTAAACTCATAAAATATCTTTCTATTTAAATAAAGGTACGCAGCCTAATAAATTTCTTTTTATTTTAATGAAAGTACTAATCTTATTTAATCTATTTCTATCTAAATAAATATACATAACTCATCAAATCTCCTTCTATTTGAATAAAAGTACATAATTTATCAAACTTCTTTTCCTTTAAATAAAGGTACCGATGCGTATACAACGCAACGAGTGAGTAGGGCGAAGCATTGGGGCGTGTACGGCTCTGCCAAGGCGTGAGACACGTGCGACAAATCAGTATCTTCGTTTTTGGTGGTAACGACAGTAGCGTCAAGATGTTTGTAAGAGCTCCTTCTTTCTTTTAGCTCGCTTGCTGCTACCACATTTATAACGCTAATCACATGTATCGACAGCCGCGTTATGCTCGAGCTTTTTGGTGATTGTTGCAGCATTGCATCGCTTTTTTGTATAAAGCCCAGCGCGTTCTTGCGCCTATCATTACTCTAGAATCATCACGCGTGATTCATCGCACGAAATTCCTCTAGCTTAGAAAGCTGAGACTTGCGAGAACTACTTTAAGGAGAAATATTTGTATTGCGCAATACTACATCATTTAAATTTTGCCAGCGATAAGGGACATAGGCTGTCCTTTACTTGGCCAGAATTATCCTGATTTGTACGGATTCTTCGTCAATATTTCAACCAGGGTTTTTATGCTAAGAGGCTTTTTCTTGACGAGCTAAATAAAGCGTACTTTTTAGTACTGACTAGGCTCAAATACATTTGTCATTGTGTTTTATTTTTCTATGCTTTTTTCCATTAATAAACAATCTCGATATCACCAGTAAGAGCATTTTTCGATTCACTACAATCAACTGGAGTACCGATTAAGGCATCGGTCGCATCAACATTTTGGTCCTTCGAGTCGGATACGGAGCTTCCTCCCTACTCTTTGTTCGGCGTCTATTGTGCATACAGTTTTCTTTAACGGTGGAGAAAGAGGCAACGGAAGACTTCCGATCGAGCAACAAACGAGGTATTGCGTTATCGCTACAAGCCGAGAAGCTTCTATTGTTCTGGTGCGTGAGTACGCTGCACAGGACACTTTATTCGGAGGATTCAATTTCGCTTTTTGTCGTGGAAGTGCCTCGTTCGAATAGTGCACGTGGTGATGTCCAGCGCGTTGTACGTAGATTCAAGTTTATGAAGAAACGATTCGCGCAGTTTCAAAGAGCATAAAGCGAAATAGATCGTACAAGCCCGCGCAATATAATGAAACTAAAGATAAGAAGTTCCAAAATCGTTAAGAATTGGGCAATATTAGAGGAGATAATAGAAAAAACTTCCAGTGAAGCTATGGGAATGCTGGTTGGCGAAATTCAAATTCATATCGAGGCAGTCATAGATGCAATAGCGGAAGCAGAATTAATTATCAATAGAATTGATTCGGTAGCAACCCAAGATACAAACTCGCGTACCGCAAATCTGCTTTTTTCGGTTAGCACTACGGTTAGCAGTCCGTCCGTAGATAGTATTTACAGAATATCGGCGGTGCAATTACTTTGATTTGACATGCAGCATGAGGAATAGTCGAGTTTCGCATACACGTTTTAATCGGTGACAGGGAATTATTCCGCACTTCGGGATATACAAAGTTTGAATATTTGAAATCATGCTTATCGGGACCAGCCGCGTAAAAAGTAAGAGTTCTGGAAATTACCACGGATAATTATCCGATTGCGTGAAAGACCTTTGTCGATTGCTATGGTAACTTGTTAATATTGATAAATAAGCACGTGCGAGCTATTTTGGAGGGTCCCCTGATTATTAATGAGTTTCCGTCGACTTTAATTGCTGCGTCCGATGCGCTGAATGCAAAATATAGGGCATTAGTAGCAACAAAAAAAAAAGTCTTTGTCGATTAATTTGCTATCAGCGCACATTTTTCGCAAATGGATCCAGCAACACGTCTTTAATGGGAACAACGGTGTACCCGAGATTCTTTACCGACAGGGGACGAGTTTGTGGTACTTTTACGCGATGCAGGAAATGCGCTAATAAGCGCAACGCCGGCAGGAAAGCCGAGGACGATTAAAAATAGCCGAAGGAACGCGATGTTTGGACCTAAAAGAAATTTTCGTTTAAGGAAATCGATGCGTGACGAGCCACGTAGTAATTCTCCGCGAAATTGGCCGCGAAGTTACGACCAAAGATAAGTTCAAGTGTATTTCCTGAGTGCGACCATTTCGCACTGAGGCCGAGTCTTAGGAGCGCAAGAGAATCGTGTTAACGGCAATTTGTGCTTAAATTGTTCTCAAGCTGATGATGAGTTTGCACATGTATTTAGAAAGGCTGCTGCAGAAAAGTTCAAAGGCAGGCCTCGTGAGTTGTTACGTGTGAAAGAGGTTGTTGCAGAAGGTGCAACGGTAAGCATCACGAGTTAGCGTATTCAGGCGGTATCGGAAGTGCATGATGCACATGTAAAGCTCAATCACTCGCGTGCACTTGCGCTGCTGCAGCAGTGGTGCATTTGCTAGATCTTGATGGCAGACCACACTAGTGTCTTGTACTCTTGGATTCAGGTTCTAAAGCGCATTTTTTAATGATTTATTTTCGGGAATTTCGTACGAATATCCAAGCAAGTCATGGACGTACCAATATTTACTTTGTAATCGCGAGCAGAAAATTGCGGTAGAATTGAAAGTTTTATTATCACCAGCTGTAACGAATCAGTAGTCCTCGCAACGAATTTAGCGAAAAGAATTAGTTATGCCGGCAGGGATCATTTTGGCAGATCACAAATTTCATGAGACCGCGAATATCGACGCGAGTCTATGTGTCGAGATTTTTACATTACTATGACGCTCAAATCAGATCATAAGATTGATTGAAAGGTAATAGCACCATGAACTGTGTCAGGATGGCTCGTTATGAAAACAGGAGCCACGCGTAGTTCGCGGAGCGTTAACTGCTACACAGATACAGTAGAATTGAATTGATTATTGGAGAAATTTAGGAAGATTGAAGAAGTAACTAAGTCTAGTATTAGGTCGCACGAGAAACTATTGGGCAAAGCGCATTATAAAAGCAACACGCTACGGGAAATCTATGAATAAAGTATTAATTGTTGGTTCGACCATACAAGAGGATCTGTTAACACTTTTAGTAAGATTTATATCATGCGCTATCCTTATAACTGTGGACATCGCCAAGATGTATCAGCAGATAATAATAGACCCGCGCGATCGCAAATACCAAACTGTAATATAGCGTTGACAGGAAAGTGAGCCCGTGAAAGCATAAAGATTAAATACAGTAACTTATGGAATCGCCTCCGCGTCGTTCTTAGCAACACGTACTTCACATCAACTTGCGAGCGACGATGTTCACCGATTCCCGTGAGCTGTCGTCGTTCTAAAAAGACTTATTAACCGGAGCGCTACAGTTAGGGAAGCAAAGCGAGACCGCGACAATTTAATAAGGATAACCGCAGAGGCAGGCATGCATTTTCGGCCATGGGCGTTGTTAAATTGCGCCGAGATTCTAAAAGACTTAGATACCAATAATAATAACATCGTAAATATAGATTCGTCAGGCACGGTAGAAACATTAGGTGTTAATTGGAAACGCGGCCGAAGATAACATAGGCTATACGGTTAAGCGAGCCGTTACTATGGCAATTAAAATCAACGTGAGACGAAGATGTCCCAGCCGATATATATAAAATATGGCAAGAGTTTCGCCAAAATCTCCACACGCTCGAGGAAATAAGATTCGCGTGTAGCGTAACGTGTAACGGAAAAGCATTGGAAATGCACGATTTTTACGGCGCGAGCTTTAAGAACTTTTAGGCGCATTAATACTCGCATGATTTGTTAATGCGACTAAAAACGCTTTGTGTGTACTTAACGAACGCTATGCTAAATATTCGGACATCTATTTCGACAGCATGACTAACTTTGTTAATTCTGCGAACAAAATAGAGGCTCGCGTGCTCGCAAAGCTTAGTAATTGAAAGATTTAAGTAACATTTTATCCCTCCCTACTACCTCATTTTGGCGGTCTATGGGAGGTGGCCAGAATATTTTTTAGGTACTATTTAGTTAGTCTAGTTAGAATTGTCAGCGAAGCAATGTGATCGTGTGACGCATTATAAATTTACGTCCTCGAGAAAAAAGCTATTCCAAACTTGCGTCTTATCACCCACCGGTCTAATGATTTGAACGATTTGAGTGCTCTTACACCGGGTCATTTTCAATTAGATATTATTTTCCGAGTCCGCCAGAGAATGAGTACAGGGATGTATCATCTAGGTGCCTATCGCAATAGCAACACGTTCAACGGGTAACACAGCAGTTCTAAAAATGATAGGTTGAGGAATATTTGAAAGAGCAAACGCCACTAGGACGTGTCACAAGGATACATGCAAGAGCTGACGGAATAAAACGCATAGCAGCCGCAAAACCTGCCAACGGTCTTGTAAAACGCAGTTCTAAACATCTTACTTCTCTGCTCAACGATTTATAAAAAAAAAAAAAAAAGATTTTTTTTCTTGTAATTTAGTAGCGGTTATTATTTAATATGTATTCTATTATGCGGTTAGCAGTGTATGTATATGTTTTATAATTTGTATTTTCTTGTGTGTATCTTTTTAAGTTTTAAACGGTTTCCGTTCAAGAGGGGGGGTATGATGCGTATACAACGCAACGAGTGAGTAGGGCGAGGCGCCGGGGCGTGTACCGCCCTGCCAAGGCGTGAGACACGTGCGACAAATCAGTATCTTCGTTTTTGGTGGTAAGGACAGTAGCGTCAAGATGTTTGTAAGAGCTCCTTCTTTCATTTAGCTCGCTTGCCCCCACCACATTTATAACGCTAATCACATGTATCGAAAGCCGCGTTATGCTCGGGCTTTTCGATGATTGGTGCAGAATTACATCGATTTTTTGTATAAAGCCCAGCGCGTTTTGGCGCCTAGCATCACTCTTGAATCATCACGCGTGATTTATCGCTCGAGATTCCTCTAGCTTAGAAAGCTAAGACTTGCGAGAACTACTTTGAGGAGAATTATTTGTATTGCGAAATATACATCATTTAAATTTGGCCAGCGACAAGGGACAAAGGCGGTCCTGTACTTGGGCAGAATTATCCTGATTTGTATTGATTCTTCGTCAACATTTCAACCAAGGTTCTTATGCCAAAAGGCTTTTCCCTGACGAGCCAAATAAAGCGTACTTCTTAGTACTGACTGGGCTCAAATACATTCGTCATTGTGTTTTATTTTTCTATCCTTCTTTCTATTAATAAACAATCTCGATAATACCAGTGAGAGCATTTTTCGATTCACTACAATCCACTGGAGTACCGATTAAGGCATCGGTCGCATCAACAGGTACTAAATTTAATAAATATATTTCCGTTTGAAAATATGTTTTACAACCTTATAAATCTCTATTGATATAATAGAAAGTATTTAACTTTTTCAATCTCTTTCTACCTAAATAAAAGTTCTCTAGTCTTCAAATCTCTTTCAATTTAAATGAAAGTACTTAACTGAATAAATCTATTTTTAATTAAATTAAAGTACTAAACTCATACAAACTCTTTATGTTTCAATAAAAGTACC
>NW_014570288.1:10959-15412 GCF_001313835.1 Polistes canadensis
ATTAAATCTTTTTTCAATTAAATGAAAGTACACAACTTTTAAAATCTCTTTCTATTTGAATAAAAGTACTCAACTTGACAAAATTCTTTTTATTTGAATAAAAGTACATAGTTTATTTATTCTTTTTTTATTATAATAACAGGACTAAACTCATTAAATATTTTTCTATTTAAAAGAAAGTACTTAACACATCTAATTTATTTTAAATTAAATGAAAGTACCTTACACTTCCAATYTCTTTGTATTTGAATAAAGGTACTAAACTTATTAAATTTTCTTCTATGTAAATGACAGTACTTAACGCATCAAATCTTTTTCTATTTGATTGAAAGTACTTTACACAACAAAAGTCTTTATATTTGAATGAAAGTACTTTACCTAGCAAATCTCTTTCTATTTGACTAAAAGTACCTAACTTATTAAATCTCTTTTCATTTAAAACAATGAACTCAACTTATCAAATCTCTTTCTATTTAAATAGAGGTAGTCAATTTTAAAAACATTTTTCTTTTTAAATGAAAGTACTTCGTTCATTTCTACTGTTTCTATTTGAATAGAAGTAATTAACTTATTAATCTCATTCTATGCAAAAGAAATTACCTTATTTATTAAATTTCTTTTTACCTAAATAAAAATTCTTTTAAAGTTTATCCATTTCAATAAAAGTTCTAAACGCATCAAATCTCTTTTCATTTTAAGGAAGTACTCAACTCATTTATACTTATTCTACTTAAACAAAAGTATACAAATATTAGAATCTAATTCCATTTTAATGAAAGTACTTAAATCATAATTTCTCTTTTTATTTAAATGAAAGTACTTAATTCATCTTATCTTTTTCAATTTAAATAAAAGTACTGAACTTATCAGATCTTCTTCTATTTAAATAAAAAAACCTAATTTATTTATTCTTGCTTTATTTGAATAAAAGTACTTTACTCATTAATAATAATTATTTTTATATTAGAGTACTTTATTCGTAAGGTCTTTTTTTATTTAAAAAAAAGTACTTTACTCATTAGATACCGTCCTATTTGAATTAAAGTAATTACCACATCATATCTTTTTCTATTTCAATGAATGTACTCAACAAATCAAATTTTATTTATTTGCGTAAAAATACATAACCTATCAAATATTTTTTTATTTTAGCAAAAGTACTCAACCTATCAAATCCTTTTCTTTTTGATTGTAAGTACACAACTCAGTAATATCTCTTTATTTTTAAATGATAGTACGTAGCTTATAAAATTCATTTCTATTTGAATGAAAGTACTTAATACATAAAATGAGTTTTCATTTGAAATTAAGTATTTAACTTATTAAATCTCCTTCCATTTGATCGAAAGTGCTCAACCCATTAAAAATCTTTCTATTTAACTAAAAGTATTAAACTCCTTTAATCGCTTTCTATTTAAAAAAAAGTACTTAACTTTTTAAATCTCTCTTTATTAAAATAAAAGAACTCAACAATTCCCTTTCATTTGAATAAAAGTACTAAACAAGATAAATATTTTTCTATTTAAATAAAAGTACTTAGTTTAATTATTCTCTTTCTAATACAAATAAAGTACTAAACCTATTAAATCTCTTTCCATTTACAGAAAAGAACAAACCTAATTAAATCTTTTTTTACCTATATAAAAGTAATGAACCTACTCTATGTTCTTCTATTTTAAAAAAAGTACTTAGCTCATCAAATCTCTTTTTATTTGAATGAAAGTACTAAACTGATTTAAACTCTTTCTATTTAAATGACAGTACTGAACTTATCAAATCTCTTACTATTTAAATAAAAGTAATCAACTTATTAAATCTTTTTCAATATGAATAGAAAACTAAACTCATAAAATATAGTTCTATTTAAAAAAAAGTACTAAACTAATCAAATTTGATTGATCCTTAAAGAAAGTAATAAATCTATCAAATATTTTCTTGTTTAAATAAAAGTACTCAACTCATCAAATCTCTTACTATTTCAATAAAGGTAGGTAATTTATTAAATCTCTTTTGATTTGAATGAAAGTACTTAAATTATCAACCAATTTTTCCTTTTGAATAAAAGTACTCATCCTACTATTCTTACTTTCTATTTAAAAAAAAGTACTAAACTTTTTAAATCCCTTTCGATCTAAATGAAGAAACTCAACTCAACAATACTATTTTTATGTAAATAATTGTACAAAACTTATTAAATCTCAATCTATAAAAATAAAACTACCTAACTTATCAAAACTTTTTCTTTTTAAATAAAAGTACTTAACTATTCAAATATCTTTCTATATGAATAAAAGTACTTAATTCATTAAATCTCTTTTTATTTGAATAAGAGTACTAGTACTATAAAATTCCTTTCTATTTAAATAAGAGAACTTAACTTATTTAAATTCTTTCTATTTAAATAAAAGTACTCAATTTTTCCAATCTCTTTCCATTTAAATCAAAGAAATCAAATTATCAAATATTTATCGATTTGAATAAAAGTACTAAACTAATGAAATCTCTTTTTTTTAAATAAAATTTCTCTACTTAAAATTTTTTTTTTAATTTAAATGAAAGTATTCAATTGATCAATTTCATTCTAGAAAAATAGAAGTTTTATACATATCAAATCTCTTTTAATTTAAATAAAAGAAATCAACTGTTTTGGTCTCTTTTTATTTAAATTAAAGTACTAAATTTATTATATCTCTTTCCATATTAATGAAAGTGCTTAACATATTGCATCTTTTTTTAAATAAAAAAAGTACTTATCTCATTAAATCTCTTTCGATTCAAATGAAATATCTTAACACATCAAATCTCATTCTATTTAAATAAAAGGGCTCAATTCATTAAATTTCTTTTCATTTTTATTTAAAGAACTAAACTTATTAAATCTGCGGTCATTTAAATATAAGTACCAAACGCAACTAATATCTTTCCCTCTGAATGAAAGTATAAATCAATCAAATCTCCTTTTATAAAAATGAAAAAAAAATTTAATAAATCTTTTTTTATTTGATTTAAAGTACTCAATTTAATAAATCTTTTTCACTTCTTACCAAATTATTTAATTCATCAAATCTTTTTCTATTTAATTGAAAGTACCAAACTCATCAAATATTTTCCTTTGAATAAAAGTAATAAACGCATCAAATCTCTTTTTATCTTATTGAAGGTACTCAATTCATTAAAGCTCTTTCCATTTTACCGAAAGTATTCAACTAATCAAATCTATTTTTATTTGAATATAAGTACTAAACCTATAAAATATTTTTCCTTTTGAATAAAAGTACTAAACCTATCAAATTTATTTTTAATTAAAAAAAAATTAAATTTATCAAATCTCTTTGCATTCCAGTGAAAGTACTAAGCTTATGAAATCGTTTTCTATTTGTATAATAATCCCAAACTAATCAATTATTTTTCTATTTGAATAAAAGTAATTTCTTATTAAATATCTTTCTATTAAAATTTTAGTATTTAATTCAACAATTCTCATTCCATTTAAATGAAAGTACACGACTTATAAAATCTCCTTCAATTTGTATGATAGCACATAACTTATTACACTTCCTTCTAACTTAATCAAAGTACTTTACTCTTTCTATTTAATTGTAATTACTCAACTAATTAAATCTCTTACTATTTAAAGAAAAGTGCTCAACTTATTAAATCTCTTTCTATTTGAATAAAAGTACTCAACTCATCAAATATCATTGCATTTGAACAAAAGTACTAGACACATCCAATCTCTTTCTATTCGAATGATAGTACTAAAATTGTCGAACCTCTTTCTCTTTGATTACAGGTACTTAATTCATCAAATTTCTTTACATCCTAATGAAAGTACTAAATTAAATAAATCTTTTTCTACTTAAATAATAGTACCAAACTTATCAAATCTGTTTCTATTTAAAAAAAGGTTCTACACAAATTAATCTTTTTTCTTTTAAATAAAAGAAACTTATTCATCAAATCTCTTTCTTTTTTATTTAAGTACTCATCTTATCAAATCTCATTACATTGGAAAGAAAGTACTAAACTCATGAAATCTTATTGTATTTGAATAAAGGTTTAAACTCCTAATATATATTTTTATTTGAAATAGTACACTACTCCTAAAATCTTTTTTTATATAAATAAAATTACTCAACTTCTTAAATCTTTTTTAAATTTAATAAAAGTACTTAATATAGTTCTACCTATTTTATTTGTACGAAAGTTCTCAACATATCAAGTCTCTTTCTATTTAAATGTAAGTACATAAGACATCAGATCTCTTTCCATTTAAATGAAAGTACGTAAATCATAAAATGTCTTTCTATTTGTGTGAAAATACTCAACTCATTCAATCTCCTTCTATTTGAATAGAAGTACTAAACTCATTAAAACTATTTTGATTTGAATAAAAGTACTAAACCTATTAAATTTTTTTCCATTTAAATGAAAGTACTCATTCTCATTAAAT
>NW_014570288.1:15480-16540 GCF_001313835.1 Polistes canadensis
AAAGTACCTTACACTTCCAATCTCTTTGTATTTGAATAAAAGTACTTAACTCATCAAAGTTTATTTTTATTTGAATGAAAGAACTTGACTCATTAAATCTCTTTCGATTTAAATAAAAAAACTAAACACATCAAATATACTTCAATTTAAATGAAAGTACTTAGTTTAAATAATCACTTTTTAATACAGTAAAATTACTCAAATCATTAAATCTCTTTCTATTTGAATGAAAGTACTAAACTTATAAAATCTCTTTTTATTTGAATTACCTAACTCATTTAAGTTCTTTCAATTTGAATTATAGTACTCAACTTTTTAAATCTCTTTTCATTTGAATAAAAGTACCTAACTCATAAATCACTTTCTATTTGAATGAAAGTACTTAACACATTAAATCTCTTTTCATTTGAATAAAAGTACTTTACTCAACTAATCTCTTTCCATTTGAATAAAAGTACTACACTCAACAAATCTCTTTCTATTTAAATGAATGTACCTAACTTATAGAATTTCCTTTAATTATAATAACAGTTCTAAACAAATCCAATCTTTTTCTATTCGAATGAAAGTACTTAACTAATTTAATCTCCTTTTATTTGAATAAAAGTACTAAACTCATCTAATCTCTCTCTATTTAAATAATAGTACCTAACTTATTAAATTTCTTTCTATTTGAATGAAAGTACTTAACACATTAAATCTCTTTTCATTTGAATAAAAGTACTTTACTCAACAAATCTTTTTTTATTTGAATAAAAGTACTTCACTCAACAAATCTTTTTTTATCTGAATGAATGTACCTAACAAATCAAATTCCTTTTTATTTGAAGGATAGTTATCAACTTATAAATTCACTTTCATTTTGAATGAAAGTACTAAACTCATAATATCTTTTTACAACAAATTAAAAGTAGTAAACTTAATAAGTATTTTTTTATTTGATTAAAAGTGCCTAATTCATTAATTCTCTTTCTATTTGAATGAAAGTACTAAACTTATAAAATCTCTTTTTATTTGAATTACCTAACTCATTTAAGTTCTTTCAATTTGAATTATAGTA
>NW_014570288.1:16634-17634 GCF_001313835.1 Polistes canadensis
AAAGTACTAAACTGATTTTTACCCTTCCCATTTAAATAATAGTAATCAACTCATCATATCTCTTTCTATTTAAATGAAAGTACTCAACCTATAAAATTACTTTTCATATATGTATAAGTAGTAACCTCACTACATCTTCTTTTATTTGAATGACAGTACTCAACTTATCAAATTTCTTACAGTTTAAATGACAGTACTTATCTCATCTTATCTCTTTCTATTTAAATGAAAGTACTCCACATAATAAAGCTTTTTCAGTTACAATGAAAGTACTAAACTCATCAAATATATTTCTATTTAAAAGAAAGTACTAAACTAATCAAATCTCTTTGATTTTTATTAAAAGTAATAATCTTATCAAATCTCTTTTCATTTTAATAAAAGTTTGTAACACATCAAATCTCTTGCCATTTAAATGACAGTACCTAACTCATCAAATATCCCTGTATTTATATGACAGTACTTAGTCTAATAACTGTCTTTCTTTTTGAATAAAAGTACTGTTCTCATCAAATCATTTTCAATTTAATTGAAAATATTTAACTAATCAAATCTGTTTTCATTTAAATGATAGTACCTAATTCATCAAATCTCTATCTATTTAAATGAAAATACTCAACTTATTAAATCTATTTTTATTTTAGAATAGGTACCTAACTTACTAAATCATTTTTTATTTAATTGAAAGTACTAAACTCATAAAATCTTTTTCTATTTAAATAAAAGTACTCAATTCATTAAATCTGTTTTTATTTAAACGAAAGTACTCTACTCATCAAATCTGTTTCTATTGGAATGAAAGTACCTTATTCATTATTTTTCATTCTATAAGAATAAAAGTACTTAACTTATAAAATTTCTATCTATTTAAAAAAAAAAACTCAAAATACCAATTCTATTTTTATGTGACTGAAAGTAACAAACCTAATAAAATTCATTTTATATAAATAAATGTACTTAACTCATAAATCTTTTTCTATTTAAATAACAATTCCAAACT
>NW_014570288.1:18956-24591 GCF_001313835.1 Polistes canadensis
TAAAAGTACTCTACTATTTAAGTCTCTTTCCATTTTAATAAAAGTTTCTAACTCGTCAAAGTTCTTTCAATTTGAATGAAGGTATTCAACTCAGCAAATCTCTTTCGATTTAAATGAAAAAAACAAACACATTAAATCTCTTTTTTTTTATCGAAAGTACTAAATTCATGAAATTTCTTTCTATTTGAATAAAAGAACTTAATTTATCAAATCTCTTTTGATTTGAATTAAAAAACCCAATAAATCAAATCTTTTTCTATATGAATAAAAGCACTTAATTTAATAAATCTCTTTGCATTTTAGTAAAGGTACTAAACTTATTAAATCTTTTTCCATTTGAATCAAGGACATAACTCATCGAATCTCTTTCCATTTGAATAGTAGTAGCCAACAAATCAAATTTCTTCTCATTGGAATCAATGTAACTAACTCATCAAAACTCTTTTTATTTGATTCAAAGTACTCAATTCCAAAAATTTCTTTTTATTTTAACGAAAGAACTCAACTCATCAAATCTTTTTCTGTTTAAATATAAATACGTAACTATTTAAATTTTTTTCTTTTAGATAAAAGTTCTAAGCTTATCAATTTATTTATCATTTAAATTTAAGTACTCTACTTATCAAATCCCTTTCTATTTGAATAAAAGTACACAACTTATCAAATTCTTTTTTATTTCAATAAAAGTATTTAACAAATTAAATCTTTTCCTATTTAAATTAAAGTACTAAATTCTTTAAATCTTATTCTATTTAAACAAAAGTATAAAACTCATCAATTCTTTTTCTATTTGAATGCAAGTACTTAACTCATTAAATCTTTTTCTATTTTAATAAAAGTTGCCGAGTATCCTGCGCAACGAGTGAGTAGGCCGGAGCGTTGTGGCGTGTACAGCCCGGCTAAGGCGTAATAAACGTCCGACAAAGCAGTATCGTTATTTTTGATAGTAACTACGGTAACGTCAAGATGTTTGCAAGAGCTCCATTTTTCTTTTAGCTCGCGTTTGCTTATAAAACTTATTACACTAATCACATGTATCAACAATTGCGTTATCCTCAGGCTTATCTGTGATTGGTCTAGCATTACTAGCCCTGCGCGTTCTTGCGCCTATCAATACTCGTGATTCATCACGCGTAATTCATAGCTCGAGATTCATTTTACGTAAAAAGGCTAAGACTTGCGAGAACTACTTTAAAGTGAACTATTTGTATTGCGAAATACTACATTATTTAGGTTCGGCCAGCGAAAAGGGACAAAGGCGGTTCTGCACGTAACCAAAATTATCCTGATTTCTACAGATTCTTCGATATCGTTTTAATGAGGGTTTTTATGCCAAAGGGCTTTTTCCTGACAAGATAAATAGAGCGTACTTTTTAGTACTGACTAAACTCAAATATATTTGTAACTGTGTTTTATTTTTCTATCGTTCTTCTTATTAATAAGAAATCTTGATATTTTCTGTGAGAGCATTCTTCGATTTACTACAATCCCCTGAAATACCGATTAAGGAATCGGTCGCATCAACATTTTTGGTCCTTCTATCCGGATCGGGAACTTTCTCCCCACTCTTCGTCTAGCGTCTATTGTTCAAACAGTCTTCTTCAAAAGAGGAGAAGGAGGCAACGGAAGACTTCCGATCGAGCAACAAAGGAGGTATTGCATCATCACTACAAGCCGAGAAGCTTCTATTGTTCCAGTGCGTGAGTACGCTGCATGGGACATTTTATTTAGGGGATAACCGTGAGTTTTTTAATTTTTGTTGGCTAATAATTCTTAAAAGTTGTGTTTTCTTCCCCTTTTCTCTTTTCAATTTCGCTTTCTGTCGTGAAAATGGTTTGCTTTAGTAGAACACGTGTCGATGTCGAGCGCGTTGTACGGTATTCGAGTATGTGAAGAAAAAATTCGCGCAATTTCAAAAAGCGGTGAGCGAGATAGATCATTCCAGCCCGCGCGATATAGGGACATAAATGCTTAGAATTTCCAAAGTTAAAAAAATTGTAGCAATATTTGAGGAGTTGATAGAGAAAACTTCTGGTGAAACGATAAGAACGCTGGATGACGAAATTCACAATCATGTCGAGTCAGTCATCGATGCTAAGGCGCAGGCAAAGTTGATCCTTAATAGAGCTGAATAAGTAGCTACCCAAGACACAAATTCGCCCTTTACTAGTCTGTCCTCTCCAGTTAGAACTACGGTAAGCAGTCCGTCCGTAGATAGCATTTACACAATACCGGCGATACAATTACCATTTTTTGACGGGCAACATGAAAAATCGCCGAGTATCGCAAGCACGTTTTAATCAGTGATAAAAGATAATCTGCGCTTCAAGATATACAAAAGTATGCATATTTAAAATCATGCTTATCTGGACCCACCGCGAAGAAAATAAGAGTTCTGGAAATTACCGCGGATAATTATCCGATTGCGTGGAAGACCTTAGTCGAGTGCTATGACAATCCGCTATTATTAATAAATAAGCACTTGCGAGCTATTTTAGTGGGTCCTCTGATTAACAGTAAATTTCTTTCGTCTTTAATTGCCGCGTCTGACACGCTGAATGCAAATTATAGGGCATTAGTAGCGACTTAATATGTGTTTGTCGATCAATTTGGTATTGCTGCACATCTTTCACGAGTAGATCCAGCAACACGTCTTCAATGGGAACAACGGTACACCTGAGATGCTTTACCAACAGTAAACGAATTTGTGATATTCTCGCGCGATCTGGGGAATGGGCTAGTAAACTCTAAGCCAACAAAACATTTTAAAAAGATTAAAAATAGACGAAGGAACGCGCCGTTGGGACCCAAAAGAAATTTTCGTTTAAGGAACTTGTTGCGTAACGAGCGGTGTTTTAATTCTTTGCGGAATTTGCAGCGAAGTTTCGACCGAGGACAAGTTCAAGCGTATTCCAAAAGCGCGACTGTTTCGTGTGGCATATGTCGCGAGAGTAATAAATCATCAGAGTGTGAGCAGCTACTGAGAGCAGAGCCCGCAGGGCGCAGAATAATCGTGGTTAACGCCAATTTGTGTTGTAATTGTTTACAAGCTGGTCACCGCGTCTACACATTTTTTAAGAATGACTGCTGTAGAAAGTGCAAGAACAGGCATCATGAGTTGTTACATGTGAACGAGGTCGTTACAGAATGTGCAACAACAAAGTTTTTGCGTTTAGACGGCATCGGCGGTGCAGAATGCACATGTAGCGCTCCATCACTCGCAAACACCCTCGCTGTTACTTACTGCAGTGGGGCACTTGCTGGATCGCGACGGCAGGCCGCACGAGTGTCGTGTGCTCCTTAATTCAGGTTCCGAAGCACATTTTTTAACAATCCGGTTCGCGAATCTTCTGCGAAAAGCTAAACGGGACGCGAACGAACCCATTTTTTGCGAAAACTAATCGGAAACTAGAGTCAAACAGGCAATTATAGCAACGTTAAAATCGCGAACAGAAAATTATGCAGTGGAAATACAATATTTATTATTACTTTCTGTAACGAATAGGTTGCCTTCGCAACGAATTCCGCGAGAAGAATTGACTATACCAGCAGGGATCTAATTGGCCGATCCGAAGTTTTGTGAGCCCGCGAATATTGACGCGATTCTCGGTGTCGAGATTTTTGCTTCACTATGGCGTGCAGGACAGATCATATGGTTAAAATAAAATTTAATGGCACAAGGAACTGTACTAGGATTGCTCGTTATAAGCACAGGAGCCACACGTTCTCCGCAGAGCGGTATTTGCCACGCAGCCACGGTAGATTTAAACTCACAATGGGAAAAATTTTGGAAGATTGAAGAAGTAGCTGAAAGTAGTATTAGGTCGCACGAGGAAAATTTGTGAGAACCACATTATAAAAACAACACGCGACGGGATGATACTGGCAGATATATAGTGAGACTGCCATTTAAGGTAGAAAATCAGTTAGGTGATTCACATACGAGCGCGTTACGAATAATTTACGCCTTAGAGCGATCATTATCGCGCAAGCTGGAAGTTAAAAATGTATACATTAAATTTTTATCCGAATATAAAGTACTAGATCACATGAAAAGGATAGAAGAGGGAATCCACGAAGAAAGATTCCATTTACCGCATCAGGCTGTATTAAAGCATACTAGTCTTACGACCAAATTGCGAGTAGTGTTCGAAGCGTCGGCAAAAACCAGCAACGGAAAATCTTAGAATAACGTATTAATGGTTAGCCCAACTATACAGAAGGATCTGTTTGCACTTTTAGTAAGATTTTGATCACGCGTTGTCGCTATTACCGCGGACATTGCGAAAATGTATCGGCAGATAATAATAGACCCGCTCGATAAAAAATACCAAACTATACTTTGGCGTCGACAGGAAAGTGAGCCCGTGAATGCATATAGTATAAATACAGTAACTTATGGAACCGCCTCTGCGTCGTTCTTAGCAACGCGTACTTTACATTAATTTACGAGCGACGAAGTTCACAGATTCCCAAGAGCTGCCATCGTTCTTAAAGAAGATTTCTATGTGGACGAATCTTTAACCAGAGCGCGTACAATTCAATCAAAGCCAGTCCGCGACGAGTTAATAAGAATAACCGCAGGGACAAGGATGCATTTGCGGCAATACGCATCAAATTGCGCTGAGATTCTAAAGGACTTAGATACCGCAGGTAATAGAATCGTAAATTTAGATTTTTCAGGCACAGTAAAAACATTAGGTATTAATTGAACCGCGGCTGAAGATAACATAGGCTATACGGTACAGCGAGCAGCTGATCCATCGAAGGTTACTCAGCGCGTTATATTGTCTGACATTTCGCAGTTAGTAGACCGGCTAGGTTTATTAGGACCTGTAGTAATCAACGCAAAAATGATGATGAAACGGCTATAGCAATTAAAGTCAACGTGGGAAGAAAATGTCCTTTCCTAAATATATAAAATATGGCAAGAGTTCCGCCAAAATCTCCACACGCTCAAGGAGATAAGGTTCGCGCGCAACGTAGCAGATAATGGAGAAGAACTGGAATGCACTGTTTTTGTTATGCGTGCAGAAGGGCTTACAACGCGTGCATTTATGTTAAAACGTTGGGAATAAATCGCACGTTACGATTAGCCTGCGCTAAATCCACGGTAGCGCTGCTTAAAATGCAATCAGTTCCGCGCCTAAAAGTTTGCTGCGCCTTAATACTCTCGCGGCTCTTTAAGGCCACTGAAAACGCTTTGCGTAGAAACGATTTTCTGCCGTACAGTACTTTAGGTGGATTCTACGGTACTTTTGCATTGGTTCAACACTCCGCCTCTCACTTTTTAAACCTACGTAGAACAT
The DNA here is from genome assembly GCF_001313835.1 of Polistes canadensis. NCBI lineage: Eukaryota > Metazoa > Arthropoda > Insecta > Hymenoptera > Vespidae > Polistes > Polistes canadensis. The sequence goes on from NW_014570288.1 coordinate 24,266, forward strand.
CGCGTAGCTAAAATTCAAGAGAGCAAAGCTCGCGTGCTGTGGCGTCATGTATCGTCCAAGCATAACCCCGCAGATTTAATTTCTCGCGGCGTTACACCTGCCGAACTCCGTGAATGTAAGCTTTAGAAGTCTGGTCCTGCATGGCTTATTAAGCCGGAATTAAGTTAACTGCATAGTAGATTAAAACCAATCTAGATCCCTGAAAAGAAAAAGATTGTAACTCAAGCAAAGGTAGCTACTCCATTCGAACTATTTAGGCGGTACCCCTCGTTCGTCAAATTAAAGCGCCTTATCGCGAATTGCGCTAGATTTGCACGTAACTCGCG
>NW_014570289.1:0-5800 GCF_001313835.1 Polistes canadensis
GCTATATAACAAAAGCTGTAAAACGTTTTCTTTTAAATTTTATAGCGTATAATAACAAACATAAAGTGTTACGTTCAATAAAATCCAGCAAATAAAATTTATATTTTAACAATTGCAGTTTAAAAAAAGGAAAAAAATCAATATATTACAACATTTTTTGGTTACTTTACGTGAAAAACTCAATTCTTTTTAAACGAAAATTGATTGTAATAAACCTGACACCTATGCTGATTTCTTTCTAGTAGCACATTTTAACCGTCGTTAAAAATGTTTAAATATATTTAGAAATAAATTTTGGCTACTTTCTAAATTAAACCGCAGTTCAAAACTATTAGATACATAAAGAAAGGCTATATAACAAAAGCTGTAAAACGTTTTCTTTTAAATTTTAAAGCGTATACTAACAAACAAAAAGTGTAACGTTCAATAAAACTTAGCAAATAAAATTTATATTTCAAGAACTTTAGTCCCAAAAAAGGGAAAAAATCATTCTATTACGACAGTTTTCGGTTACTTTACGTGAAAAACTCAATTCTTTTTCAACGAAAATCGATTGTAATAAACCTGATATCCATTTTGTTTTGTTTCTAGTAGCACATTTTAACTCTCGCTAAAATTGTCAAAATATATATTTATAAAGAAATTTTTGTGAATTTCTGAAATCAACTGTAGTTCAAAACTAGCAAATACATAAAAAAATGCTATATAAAAAAAGCTTAAAATCGTTTTTTTTCTAGTATTAAAGCGCATACTAACAATATAAAAAGTGTTACGTTCAATAAAATCCAGCAAATAACATTTATATTTCAAAAACTGCAGTCCAAAAAATGGGAAAATATCATTTTATTTCAACATTTTTTGGATACTTTACGTGAAAAACTCAATTCTTTTTCAATGAAAATCGATTGTAATGTACCTGAGACCTATTCTGTTTCGTTTCTAGTATTATTTTTAACTAAAGCTAAAAATGTTTACATGGATTAAAAAAAAAATTTTCTGCTACTTTCTAAATTAAACCGTAGCATAAAACTATTAGATACATAAAGAAATGCTATATAATTAGAATCTGAAAAACGTTTTCTTTCAAGTTTTAAAGCGTATAATAACAAATAAAATGTGTCACGTTCAAAAAAATTCAGCAAATAACATTTTTATTTAAACAATTCCAGCCCAAAAAAAAGGAAAAAATCATTATATTACAACATTTTTTGGTTACTTTACGTGAAGAACTAAATTCTTTTTCAACAAAAATCGATTGTAATAACTCTGAGATCCATTCCGTTTTGTTTCTAGTAGCACATATTAACCGTCGCTAAAAATGTTTAAATATATTTTGAAAGAAATTTTTGCTACTTTCTGAATTAAGCCGTTGTTCAAAACTATTAGATACATAAAGAAATGCTATAATAAAAAAGCTGTAAAACGTTTCCTTTCAAGTTTTAAAGTGTATACTAACAAATAAAAAGAGTTACTTTCAATAAAATCAAGCAAATAAAACTTATATTTCAAAAACTGCAGTCTAAAATAAAAAAAAAAAATCATTTTTTTACAACATTTTTTGGTTACTTAACGTGCAGAATTCAATTTTTTGTTTACGAAACTCGATTGTAGTCAACCTGTCATCTATTCTGTCTTGTTTCTAATAGCAAATTTTTACCTTCACAAAAAAGATTAAATATATTTAAAAAGAAATTTTCGCTACTTTGTGAATTAAACCGTAGTTCAAAAATATTAGATACATAAAGAAATGCTATATAACAAAAGTTGTAAAACGTAGTCTTTTAAGTTTTAAGCGTATACTAACAAATAAAAAATGTTACCTCCAATAAAATTCAGCAAATAACAATTATAATGCAACGAGTGCAGTTTAAAAAAAGGAAAAAAATATTTTTATTACAATACTTTTTGGTTACTTAACGTAAAGAACTCAATTCTTCTTCAACGAAACTTGATTGTCGTAAACCTGACGTCCATTCTGTCTTGTTTCTAATAGCACATTTTTACCTTCACATAAAATGTTTAATATATTTAAAAAGAAATTTGTGCTATTTTCTGAATTAAACCGTAGTTCAAAACTAGAAAATTCATAAAGAAATGCTATATGACAAAAGCTGTACAACATTTTTTTTAAGTTTTAAAGCGAATACAAAAGAATAAAAAGAGTTACGTTTAATAAAATCCAGCAAATAACATTTATAATTTAGCAAATGCAGTTCAAAAAAAAGAAAAAAATCATTTTATTAGAACATTTCTTGGTAACTGTACGTAAAGAACTCAATTCTTTTTCAACGAAACTTGAATGTAGTAAACCTGACGTTCATTCTGTCTTGTTTCTAATAGCACATTTTTTCCTACACAAAAAAGATTTAATATATTTAGGAAGAAATTTTTCTACTTTCTGAATTAAACCGTAGTTCAAAGCAATCAGATACATAAAGAAATGCTATAAAAGAAAAGCTGTAAAACGTTTTCTTTCAAGTTTTAAAGCGTATAATACCAAATAAAAAGTGTTACGTTCAATAAAATCCAGCAAATAACATTTATATTTCAGCAACTGCAGTCCGAAAAAAAATAAATCATTTGATTACAACCTTTTTTAGTTACTTTACCTAAGGAGTTTAATTCTTTTTTAACAAGACTCGGTTGAAGTAAAACTGACGTACACTATGTTGTTTCTAGTAGCACAATTTTACCGTTGCTAAAAATTTGTTAATATATTTAAAAAGAAATTTTCGTTAAATTCTGGATTAGATCGTAGTTTTAAATTACAAAAAAATTAAAAAAGTGCTATTTAACAGACGCTATAAAACGTTTTCTTTTAAGCTTTTAAGCGTATCCTGACAAATAAAAAGTGTTATGTCCAAAAAAATCTAGCAAATATCACTTACTTTTTAATAACTGCAGTAAAAAAAAGAGAAAAAATCATCTAATTATAACTTTTTAAGGTTACATCACGTGTAGAATTCAATACTCTTTCAACGAAACTCGATTGCAGGAAACCTCACATCAATTCTGTCTTTTGCTAATAGCACATTTTACTGTCGCTAAATATATTTCAATATATTAAACAAAAAGTTTCGCTGTTTTCTAGATTACATAACAGTAAAAACTATCAGACATCTAAAGAAATGCTATATAACAAAACCTATAAAACGTATTATTTCAAGTTTTAAAGCGTATACTAACAAATGAAAATTTTTAAGTCCGATAAAATCTAGCAAAGAACATTTTGATTTTAACAATTGCAGTCAAAAAAAAGGGAAAAAATCCTTTTATTTAAACAGTTTTTGGTTACTTTACCTAAAGAGTTTAATTATTTTTCAACGAAACTCGATTGAAGTAAAACTGACGTCCTTTCTGTTTTGTTTCTAGAAGCACATTTTACTGTAGCTAAAAATTTCCAATATATTTAGGAAAATTTTCGCTGCTTTCTAGATTAAATAATAGTAAAAACTATCAGGTATCTAAAGAAATGCTATATAACGAAAGCTATAAAACGTTTTCTTTCATGTTTTAAAGCGTATACTTACAAATGAAAAGTGTTAGCTCCAATAAAATCTAGCAAATAACATTTATATGTAAACAACTGCAGTCCGGAAAAAAAAAAAAATCATTAGATTACAACTTTTTCTAGTTACTTTACCTAAAGAGTTTAATTCTTTTTCAACGAAACTCGGTGGAAGTAAAACTGACGTCCACTCTGTTCTGTTTCTAGTAGCAAAATATTACCATTGCTAAAAATTTGTTAATATATTGAAAAAGAAATTTTCGCTACTTTCTGGATTAGATCGTAGTTTAAAATTAAAAAAAATTAAAAAAGTGCTATTTAACAGACGCTATAAAAAGTTTTCTTTTAATCTTTAAAGCGTATCCTGACAAATAAAAAGTGTTATGTTTAAAAAAATCTAGCAAATATCACTTACTTTTTAATAACTGCAGTTCAAAAAAAGAGAAAAAATCATCTAATTATAACTTTTTATGGTTACTTCTCGTGTAGAATTCAATTTTCTTTCAACAAAACTCGATTTTAGTCAAGCTGACATCTTTTCCGTCTTTTATCGAATAGCACATTTTACCGTTGCTAAAAATTGTTTAATATATTTAAGAAAAATATTCGCTGCATTTTAGATTAAATAATAGTAAAAACTATCAGATATCTAAAAAAATGCTATATTACAAATCTATAAAACGTTTTCTTTTAAGTTTTAAAGCGTATACTAACAAATAAAAAATGTAATGACCAATAAAATCTAGCAAATATCATTTATATTTTAACAACTACAGGCCATGAATAGAGAAAAAATCATTTTATTACGACTTTTTTCTGTTACTTTACGTGTAGAATTTAAATCTCTTTAGACGAGACCTGATTGTAGTCAACCTGACATGCATTCTGTCTTGTTTCTAATAGCAAATTTTACCTTCGCTAATAATTTTTTAATATATTATATGAAATTTTCGCTACATTGTGAATTAAATCGGAGTTTAAAACTATAAAATTTCTATACAGTTGCTATTAAACAGTATATATGAAACGTTTTCTTTCAAACTTTAAAGCGTATACTAACAAAAAAAAAGTGGCAATTCCGAAAAAATTTGGCAAACATCATTTACAGTTCAACAACTGCTGTCAAAAAAACAAAAATAGAATCATTTTAATAAAACTTTTTTTTGTTACTTAACGTGTAGAATAAATTTTTTTCCCGACTAAACTCGATTGTAGTCAACCTAACATCTATACGGTTTAGTTTCTAATAGCACATTTTTACCATAGCTAAAAATTTTTTAATATATGTAGGAGACTTTTTCGCTGCTTTCTGGACTGAATAATAGTTAAAAACTATCGTATTTCTAAAAAAGTGCTACTTAACAGAAGCTATGAAACGTTTTCTTTCAAGTTTTTAATCGTATACCAAAAAATAAAAAGTGTTAAGTCCAATAAAATCTAGCAAATATCATTTATATTTACACAACTTAAGTCCATTCTGTTTTGTTTTAAGTAGCACGATTTTACTTTCGCTAAAAATTTTTTTATATCATTAGGAGAAATATTCGCAGCTTTTTGGATTGAATAATATTTAAAAACTAACAGATTTCTAAAGCAGTGCTATATATCAAATGCTATAAAACGTTTTCTATCATATTTTGAAGCGTATACTAAAAAATATAAAGTATTATGTCCAATAAAATTAGGCAAATATTATTTATATCTATACAACTGCAGTCCAAGAAAAGAAAAAAAATCATTTTATTACAACTTTTTTTGGTTACTTTACGTGAAGAATTTAAGTATTTTCGACGAAACTTGATTTTATTTACCCTTACATCTATTCTGTTTTAGTTTCTAATAGCACTCTTTAACCGTCGCAAAAAATTTATCAATATATATAGGAGAAATTTTTACTGCTTTCTAGATTATATAATAGTTAAAAACTATTAGATATCTAAGTATGTGCTATAGAACAAAAACTATAAAACGTTTTCTTTCTAGTTTTAAAGCGTATACTTACAAATAAAAAGGGTTAAGTCCAATAAAATCAAGCAAATAATATTTATATTTCCAAAACTGCAGTCCTAAAAAAGAGAAAGAAATCATTTTATTACAACTTTTTTATGTTACGTTACATGAAGAATTCAATTCTTTTACAACGAAACTCAATTGAAGTAGTAAAATTTAAATCCATTCTGTTTTTTTTCTAGTAGCACATTTTTACCGTTGCTAAAAATATTTTATTACGTTTAAAAAGAAATTTTTGCTTCTTTCTGGATTACCCGTAGTTATAAACTATACAATTTCAAA
>NW_014570289.1:5810-11564 GCF_001313835.1 Polistes canadensis
TATAACAAAAGCTATAAAACGTTTTGTTTCAAATTTTCAAACGTATACTAACAAATAAAAAGAGTTACGTCCAATAAAACTTAGCTAATATCTTTTACAATGCAAAAACTGCGGTAAAAGGAAAGAAAAAAAGTCATTTTATTACAACTGTTTTTTGTTACTTCAGGTTTAGAATTCAATTTTTTTTTCGACGAAACTCGATTGTAGTCAACCTGACATACATTCCGTCTTGCTACTAATAGCACATTTTACTGTCGCTAAAAATTTTTTAATATATTTAGGAAAAATTTTTTCTGCTTCTAGACTAAATAATAGTTAAAAACTAACAGATATCTAAGGAAGTGCTATGTAACAAAAGCTTTAAAACTTTTTCTTTTTAGTTTTAAAGCGTATACTAACAAATAAAAATGGTTTAGTACCGAAACAATTTGGCAAACACCATTTATATAAAGACTACTGCAGTAGAAAAAGAGAAAAAATCATTTTATTACGGTTTTTTTTGATCACCTAAAGTGTAGAATTGAATCCTCTTTTGACGGAACTCGATTTTAGTCAACCTGACATCCATTCTGTCTTGTTTCTAATAGCACATTTTTACTGTCGCTAAAAATTATTTAATATGTTTAAAAAATTTTTGCTGCTTTCTAGATAAAAATAATTGTTGAAAACTATCAGATATCTAAAGAAGTGCTATATACCAATGCTATATAACGTTGTTTTTGAAGTTTTAAATCGTGTACTAACAAATAAAAAGTGTTGTTTTCGATAAAATCCAGCAAATATATTTTATATTTTAATAAACTGCAGTCCAGAAAAAGAGAAAAAATCCTTTTAATAAAATTTTTTTTGGTTAATTTACGTGTAAAATTCAATTATTTTTCGAAAAAACTCGATTGTAGTCAACGTGACAAACATTCTTTCTTGTTTCTAATAGCACATTTTACTGTCGCTAAAAATTTTTAATATATTTAGTGAAATTTTCGCTGCTTTTTAGATAAAATAATTGTTAAAAACTATCAGATATCTAAAGAAATGCTATATAACAAAAGTTACAAAACGTTTTCTTTCAAGTTTAAAAGCGTAAACTAACAAATAAAAAGTGTTTCGTTCAATAAAATTAAGCAAATAACATTTATATTTCAAAAACTGCAGCCAAAAAAAAAGAAAAAATCATTGTATTAGAGCATTTTTTAGTTACTTAACGTAAAGATTTCAATTTTTTCTTAACGAAACTCGATTGTAGTCAACTTGAAATTCATTCTGTCTTGTTTCTAATAGCACAGTTTTACCTTTACAAAGAAGATTCAATATATTTAAGAAGAAATTTTTGTTACTTTTTAGAATTAAACCGCAGTTTAAAACTATCAGATACATAAAGAAATGTTATATTACAAAAGCTGTACAACGTTTGCTTTTAAGTTTTAAAGCGTATACAAACAAATAAAAAGTGTTACGTTCAATAAAATACAGCAAATAACATTTATATTTTAACAACTGAAGTCTAAAAAAAGGGAAAAAATAATCCTATTACACCATTTATAAGTTACTTTACGTGAAGAATCCCATTCGTTTTCGACGAAACTCGATTGTAGTAAACCTGATATTTAATCTGTTTTGTTTCTAGTAGCACATTTTATCCGTCGCTAAAAATGTTTAAATATAATTAGAAAGAAATTTTTACTACTATCTGAACTAAACCGTAGTTCAAAACTATTAGATACATAAAGAAATGCTATATACCAAAAGCTGTAAAACAATTTCTATCAAGTTTTAAAGCTAAAACTATCCAAAACAAGTGTTACGTTCAATAAAATACAGAAAATAACATTTATATTTTAACAACTGCAATCCAAAAAAAGGGAAAAAATCATTCATTTACAACATTTTTAAATTACTTTACGTGAAGAGTCCAATTCTTTTTCAACGAAACTCGATTGTAGTAAACCTGATATTTAATCTGTTTTGTTTTTAGTAGCACATTTTAACCGTTGCTAAAAATGTTCAAAAATATTTCGAAAGAAATTTTTGCTACATTCTGAATTAAACCGTAATTCATAAGTATCGGATACATAAAGTAATGCTATATAACAAAAGCTGTAAAACGTTTTCTTTCAAGTTTTATAGCGTATACTTACAAATAATAAGTTTTACGTTCAATAGAATCAAGCAGATAACATTTGAATTTTAAAAACTGCAGTCTAAAAAAAGGAAAAAAATCATTTTATTACAACTTTTTTTGGTTTTTTAACGTGAAGAATTCAATTTATTTTCAACGAAAATCAATTGTTTTAAACCTAACATCCATTCTGTCTTTTTTCTAATAGCACATTTTAACCGTCGCTACAAATGTATAAATATATTTAGAGAGAAATTTTTGCTACTCTCTGAATAAACCGTAGTTCAATACTATCAGATACATAAAGAAATGCTATAAAACAAAAGCTGTAAAACATTTTCTTTCAAGTTTTAAAGCGTATACTAACAAATTAAAATTTTAAGGTTCAATAAAGTGGTGCAAATAACATTTATACTTTAACAAGTGCAGTCCAAAAAAGGGAAAAAATCATTTTATTACAAAATTTTTTGGTTACTTTACGTGACGAATTCATTTTTTCTTCAACGAAACTCGATTGAAGTAAAACTGACGTCCCCTCTTTTCTGTTTCTAGTAGCACAATTTTACTGTTTCTAAAAATGTTTTAATATATTTAAAAAGAAACTTTTGCTACTTTCTGGAATAAGTCGTAGGTAAAAATTATAAAAAATCTAAAAAAGTGCTTCTTAATGGAAGCTATAAAACGTTCTCTTTCAAGATGTAAAGCGTATAGGTAAATATAAAAAGTGATATGTCCTATAAAATCTAACAAATATCATTTACTTTTTAATAACTGCAGTTAAAGAGAAGAGAAAAAATCATCTTAATAAGACTTTTTTTGGTTACATTACGTGTAGAATACAATTCTCTTTCAACGAAACTCGATTGTAGTCAACCTGACATTTTTTCCGTTTTTTTTCTAATAGCCTATTTTTACCGTTGCTATTACATTCAGAAATAAGTTTCCGCCGTTTTAATGTAGATAGCGCGGTGCGGAGTTTCCGTTAACTTTCGCAGATGATATCCTGCTTCAAAATTAGTTTGGACGTTTAAAAACAACATATCCTATTAATATTATTGATTTCATATTAGTAAAATATAATTTTTTTTAGTAGAAAGTGCCTAAATTTGAGCCAAATAAGCGTTATTTTCGGAATATATTAGTTTACTTTTTTAATATAATGAAATCTGCTGCTGAGGTTCATCGATTGCTCGTAAAAGCATATGGTAAGACTGCTTTGAGTGGAAGAACGTGTCGTGAGTGGTTTCAAAAGTTTAAAAACTGTGATTTCGACGTAGAAGACAAAGATCGCAGTATAAGGTTAAAAATTTACGTGGATGCCGAATTGGAGGAAATATTGGAGGAAGATTCATCCTAAACACAAAAAGAACTAGTTGTAACATTAGAAGTCACTCAGCAAGCAGTCTGACATCGTTTAAAATCATTAAGAATGATTAATAAACAAGAAAATTGGGTTCCGTACGAGTTAAAGACGAGAGTTATTGAACGCCGTTTATGCTTAAGTGAAATACTGTTTGCTAGCTATAAAAAAAAGGGTTTTTTAGATCGTATAATCACTGGTGACGAGAAATGGATACATTATGATAATCCAAAAAGAAGAAAATCATGGGGATTACCAAGCCATGCGTCCAAATCCACAGCAAAACCGAATATTAACGGAAAAAAACTCATGCTGTGTATTTGGTGGTATCAGCTGGGTGTAGTGTATTATGAGTTGCTTAATCCGAGCGAAACAATCACCGGAGCCCTCTATCGAACACAATTAATGAGATTGAGCATAGCTCTGAAGGAAAAACGCCCTCAATWCTATTCTAGACACGAAAAAATTATTCTCCTGCATGACAATGCTCGTCCACATGTAGCGGCTCCCGTGAAAAAGTATTTAGAAACACTTGATTGGGAAGTGTTACCCCACCCGCCGTATTCACCAGACAATGCACCGTCCGATTATCACCTATTTCGGTCCATAACACATGCTCTGTCAGAGCAGCGGTTCAAACATTATGAAGATACCAAAAAGTAGGTAATTCGCTGATAGCCTCAAAAGACAAGGAGTTCTTCCGACAAGGGATACGAATGTAGCCTAAGAGATGGGAAAAAGTCATTGCAAGTGATAGACAGCATTTTAAATAACCTTAAAATTACCATTCTTCTAGAATAAATACATAATTTTTAATAAAAAACGGCGGAAACTTATTTGTCAATCTAATAAAAATTCTTTAATTTTTTAAAAAGAAATATACGCTACTTTCTGGATAAAATTGTAGGTAAAAATTATATAAAATTTTTACAAAAAAAAAATATAACAAAACCTATAAAACGTATTTTTTCAAGTTTTAAAGCGTATACTAACAAATAAGAAGTTTTTTGTCTAATAAAATCTAGCATATTTCATTCATTTTACAACAACTGCAGTCAAAGAAAACAGAAAACAATCATTTTATTACTTCTTTTTTTGGTTTTTTCACGTGTAGAATTCAATTATATATCGACAAAATTCGATTGTTGTCAACCAGTAATCTATTCTGTCTTGATTGTAATAGCACATTTTACCGTTGCTAAAAATATTTCAATATATTTAAAAAAAATATCCGCTCCTTTCTAGACTATATAATAGTAAAAACGATTAAATATCAAAAGAAATGCTATATAACAAAAGCTATAAAACGTTTTCTTTGTAAGTTTTAAAAAAAAAGTGTTATACCCTATGAAATCTAGCAAAGATCATTTATATTTTATCAATTGCAATCCAAAAAAAGAGAAATAATCATTTTATTTCAACAGTTTTTGGTTACTTTACGTGAAAAGTTTAATTCTTTTTCAACGACACTCGATTAAAGTAAACTGACGTCCACTCTGTTCTGTTTCTAGTAGCAAAATTTTACTATTGATAAAAATGTTCTAATATATTTAAAAAGATATTTTCGCTACTTTCTCGATTAGGTCGTAGTTAAAAATTATAAAAAATCTAAAAAAGTACTTTTTAATACACGCAATGAAACGTTCTCTTTTACGATTTAAAGCGTATAGGTAAATATAAAATATGTTACGTCCTATAAAAGCTAGCAAAGATCATTTATATTTTAAAAATTGCAGTCCAGAAAAAAAAAAAATCATTTTATTACAAATTTTTTTGGATACTCTTTTTGGAGACTTTTTGGATACTTTTTTTGGAGTTCTCTTTCGACGAAACTCGATTGTAGTCAACCTGACATCCATTCTGTTTTGTTTTCAATAGCACATTTTACTGTCGCTAAAAATTTTTAATAAATTTAAGAAAAATATTCTCTGCTTTCTAGATTAAATAATTGTAAAAATGGTCAGATACATAAAGAAATGCTATATAACAAAAGCTGTACCACGTTTTCTTTCAAGTTTTAAAGCGTATATTAACAAATAAAAAGAGTTACGTTCAATAAAATCCAGCAAACAAAATTTATATTTCAACAACTGCAGTCCAAAAAAAGGGGAAAAATCATTATATTAAACATTTTTTGGTTACTTTACGTGAAGAACTCAACTCTTTTTCATCAAAAATCGATTGTAATAAACCTGAAATCCATTCTGTTTTGTTTCTAGTAGCACATTTATACCGTCGCTAAAAATGTTTAAATATATTTAGAAAGAAATTTTTGCTA
>NW_014570289.1:13359-14090 GCF_001313835.1 Polistes canadensis
TATATTTAAAAATAAATTTTTGCTACTTTCTGAAATAAACCGTATTTCAAAACTATTGGATAAATAAAGAAATGCTATATAAAAAAAGCTGTAAAACGTTTTCTTTTAAATTTTAAAGCGTATACTAACAAACAAAAAGTGTTACGTTCAATAAAATCCAGCAAATTACATTTATAATTCAGCAATTGCAGTTCAAAAAAAGGAAAAAAATTATTTTATTAGAACATTTGTTGGTTACTGTACGTGAAGAACTCAATTCTTTTTCTACGAAACTCGATTGTAGTAAACTTGACGTCTATTCTGTTTTGTTTCTAGTAGCACATTCTAACTCTCGTAAAAATGTTTAAATATATTTAGTTAGAAACTTTTGCGACTTTCTGAATTAAACCGTAGTTAAAAACTATCAGATACATAAAGAAATGCTATGTAACAAAAGCTGTAGTACGTTTTCTTTTAAGTTTTAAAGCGTATACTAGCAAATAAAAAGTGTTACATTCATTAAAATCCAGCAAATAACATTTATAATTCAGCAACTGCAGTTTAAAAAAAGGAAAAAAATACTTTTATTAGAACATTTTTTGGTTAATTTACGTAACGAAATCAATCCTTTTTCATCGAAAATCGATTGTAATAAACCTGACATCCATTCAGTTTTGTTTCTAGTAGCACATTTTAACCGTCGCTATAAATGTTTAAATATAATCAGAAAGAAAATTTGGCGACTTTCTGAA
>NW_014570289.1:14537-23596 GCF_001313835.1 Polistes canadensis
ATGTTTAAATATATTTAGAAAGAAATTTTGCTACTTTCTGAATTAAACCGTAGTTAAAAATTATCAGATACATAAAGAAACGGTTTATAACAAAAGCTGAAAAACGTTTTTTTTTAAATTTTAAAGCGTATACTAACAAACAAATAGTGTTACGTTCAATCAAATCCAGAAATAAAATTTATATTTCAACAACTGCAGTTTAAAATAAAAGAAAAAAATTATTTTATTACAACATTTTTTGGTTACTGTACGTGAAGAACTCAATTAATTTTCAACGAAAATCGATTGTAATAAACCTGACATCTATTCTCTTTTGTTTCTAGTAGCACTTTCTAACCTTCGCTAAAAATGTTTAAATATATTTAGAAAGAAATTTTTGCTACTTTCTGAAATAAACCTTAGTTTAAAACTATTCGATACATAAAGAAATGCTATATATCAGATGCTGTAAAACGTTTTCTTTCAAGTTTTAAAGCGTATAATAAAAAATAAAAAGTGTTGCGTGCAATAAAATCCAGCAAATAACATTTATATTTTAACAACTGCAGTCCAAAAAAAGAGAAAAAATCATTTTATTACAACATTTGTTAATTAATGTACGTAAAGAATTCAATTCTTTTACTACGAAACTCGATTGTAGTAAACTTTAAGTCCATTCTCTTTTTTTTCTAGTAGCACATTTTTACCGTTGCTAAAAATATTTTATTACATTTAAAACGAAATTTTTGCTTTTTTCTGGATTAGTCGCAGTTAAAACTTAAAAATATCAAAAAAAGTGCTATATAACAAAAGCTATAAAACGTTTTGTTTTAAATTTTTAGACGTATACTAGCAAACAAAAAGTGTTACGTCTATTAAAATGTAGAAAATATCATTTATATTTCAACAACTGCAGTCCCAAAAAAGAGGAAAATATCATATCATTACTACTTTATTTGGTTACTTTACGTGTAGACTTCAATTATTTTTCGACGAAACTTGATCGTAGTCAACCTGACCTCTATTCTGTCTTGTTTCTAATGCACATTTTACTGTCGCTAAAAATTTTTCAATATATTTAAGAAAAATTTTCGCTGCTTTCTAGATTAAATAATAACTAAAAACTTTCAGATATCTAAAGAAGTGCTATATAACAAAAGTTACAAAACGTTTTCTTTCAAGTTTGAAAGCGTAAACTAACAAATAAAATGTGGTATGTCCAATAAAATCTAGCAAATATCATTTACTTTTCAACAACTGCAGTCAAAGAAAAGAGAAAAAATTATTTTATTACAATTTTGTTTGGTTACCTAACGTGCTGAATTCAATTATTTTTCGACAAAATTCGATTGTATTCAACTGAACATCTATTCTGTTTTGTCTCTAATAGCTCATTTTAACTTTTGCTAAAAAATTCTTAATATATTTAAAGAGAAATTTTCGCATTCTTCTGGATTAGATCGTTGTTAAAAATAATAAAAAATCTATAAAATTGTTATTTAACAGAAGCTATAAAACGGTTTTTTTTAAGCTTTAAAGCGTATTTTTACAAATAAAAAGAGTTAGGTCTGAAAAAATTTGGCAAACATCATTTATATTTAGACTACTGCTTTCCAAAAAAAAGAAGAAAATCAGATTATTACAGCATTTTTTGGTTACATTTTCGTGTAGAATTCAATTTTCTTTTGACGAAAGTCTATTGTAACCAATCTGACATCCTATGTTTCTAATAGCACATTTGTTAATATATTGAAGAATAATTTTCACTGCTCTCTTGATAAAATAATAGTTGAAAACTATCTGATATCAAAAAAAAATGCTATATAACAAAAGCTATAAAACGTTTTTTTTGAATATTATTACTAAGTTTACTTCTTAGGAAAGTTTTTTTTGGACAGGTTTAATTTAGATGAACACTTCATTTATCTGTTGATCGTTTCGTTTCTATTTGAGACTTCCTCAGCAATTAAAATTTTTTTTTTTTTTTTTTATTATGGCATATTATTTCTTATACAGATACAAAAAAAAACTTATAATTAATATCCTTATTTTATTTTGATAGTTATGTTCATAAGCCAATATAACATCATTTTTTATTAAAGTCATAAGTATTCACTATCTTATATATAGAGTCATTTTTTAAAAACGATATCCTACCATAACTTTTTGAAAACTACTAGTTACCTCTAAGCTGGTTTTTCCTAATCTAGATGTATTTGTTATTATTTTAACTTCGGTTACGTGTCTTTTTGTGGTAATTAAATTTTAAAATTTTGTAATTTGTGCTGTTGAGATTATTAGTATCGGTTCTAAAATTGACTGTATTAATGTTCGTTATATGGTACATTTCACTGATATTTATTTTGTAGTAGTTATCTTCTTTATCTAAAGCTTTTGTTTCGTCGAATCTAAAAATATGTCTTGTTTTAAAATGATGTTCTTCTTACGCAGTGGTATTTGTTTCTTGTGCATTCCCCGGTTTGCTATCGTTCCTATGTTGGTCTAATCGTTTTTCCTATTTTTGTTTGGCTTGTCCTACATAACATTTTTCACATTCCCATGGTATGGTATATACTAAGTTTGATTGTTCTAATTTATCATCTTTGTCTTTTAGTTTCGTATATATTGATTTTATTTTTACTAAGTTTTAAAATACATACTTGACATTGGTATTTCTGAAACATTTATTTATTCTATTAGACAAAGGCTTGATAAATGGGAATCTGAAAATTTTTTTGTTGTTTGGTTTTTTTTCTGTTCTTTGACGAATCTAAAATAATTAAATATCGTGTGAATGAGGCTCTTCGGATAATTAATGTTTTTTAAAATTATTTCTATTTTTTTCTTGTTGTTATTATAAAAATTTTTGCTACTTAATGTTAGTGCCCTGAAAAGTAAACCTTTTAGTACTCCAGATTTTTGGCTTATTTGATGATTCGACTTATAATTTAAACATCTACCTGAGCTTGTAGGTTTAATGTACCAGTCCGTTAAAATAGAACAATCTTCTTTTCTTATTATACTCAAGTCTAGGAATGGTAGTGTTCTATTATTCTCAACCTCAATTGTGAATGGGATCTTTTTATTTACACTATTAAAGGTCTTAATTGTTAGTTCTATTCCATTTTTCGGTATTGCTGTGACAATGTCATCCACATAGACCTTTAAGAAAGGAACTTGAAAGGGTAACATGCCTTCAACCTTTTTTAGGATGTAATTCATAACTATGTTGGCAAGTATTGGGCTCGCGGGATTAAGTTGTTGGTAAAACACCCCGTTAAACCGACAATAGCTCAATTGTAAACAAAATTTTTTAAAGTACTAATAAAGTCTTTTTTTGAACGCTAATACATTTGAAAAATTTATCCCAATCTTCTTCAATTGTTTTTATTACTAGTTCTTTCGAAATGTTAGTGAATAGTAATATTACATCTAGTGATACCAGGATGTATCCTTCGGGTAACTTCGTTCCCCTTATAAATTTAGCGAACTCGAACGAGTTCTTAAAGGAAAAATCAAATTTGTTTAAAATAGTTTTAGGTAATAAAAGATGTATAAATTTTGCCAATTTGTAAAACGGTGAACATATGGAACATAAAACTGGTTTTATAGTACATTCTTTTTTATGTGTTTTTCTTAATCCATACAGTTTAGGTGTTACTGAATTATAAGATCTTAAGTTTTATCCCATTCTTTCTAAGATTATCGACCCGTTTTGCAATTTTGTGTTTTAAATTATTAGCCAATTTTTTCAAATTTATTTGTAAAATCATTATTTAGTAAAATGTATGTATTTGTATCTTCCAGTGGTTTCTCATTTCTTTTAAATATTCATCTTTTTTCATATAACTGTGTGGTTTCCTTTGTCTAAACTTGTGACTATTATGTCTGGGTTCTGTTTTAGGAACTGTTTCGTTTTTACGAAATTGCTATTTATTATGTTATTATTTATATTTAGGCAGTTTTTCTTAAAATAATTCGTTATTATGATCACCGCTTTTGTTCTAACGTTATTTTTCGCCTCCCTTATGGTTTTTTTATCTCTATTTTCAAAAGTTTAATTTTTTATGCAATATTCTAGATCTTTAATAAGCGTGTTTACTTGTACTTCTTTAAGTTTTATTGGGATTTAAAGCCTGGTTCTTGGTTTGGATTTTCTTCCACCTCATTTAGAAGCTCTACATCCGTAAAATTAAATATAAAAAATTTCTGTTTATTGCTATTATTATTCTTGTGATATTTTTTTTTTATTAAAGTGTTTAATTTATTTATGTTATTGCTTTTTACAATTTTAAATTTGTCTTTTTATTTATTGTTGAACCATGTTTTGCAATCCCTGTAGTCATTCGATATAAATTTTTTTTTAAAATGTTAATTGTGTTTTCTATATTTTTCTCCAATATCCTAAATTTCCAGACTGTAACCTTTATTTTTAAATAAATTATCTTTTTTTGGAAGCATTTATTCAAATTATGCGTTTCTTGTGGAAACGGGCGAGCTTCAATATGAGGAGCATATAAACATTTTAGATTGTTCAGTATGTGCTTCGGACAAATTTGTTTATGTTTACAATAAAGTAGAAATAACCGTCTGTTTTTAAATGCTGCCAATTTTAGCAATTCGGTGAGCAAGGTTTTTATCTACTTTACAGAAATTATGTCATAATTATTTTCTATATATTTAAAAAAACCCCTTTCTTTAAAGATTTAAAGCGTAAACAAACAAATAAAAAATGTTAAGTCCCATAATATCTAGCAAATAACATTTATATTTTAACAACTGCAGTCCAACAAAAGAGAAAAAATCATTTTATAACAACTTTTTTTGGTAACTTTACGTAAAGAATGTAATTCTTTTTTAACAAAACTCGATTGTAGTAAACCTGACATCCATTCTGTTTATTATCAAGTTTCACATTTTTACCATCGCTAAAAATGTTTTAATATATTTATAAAGAAATTTTCGCTACATTCTGGTTTAAATCATAGCTAAAAACTATAAAAAAATCTAAAAGTTTTTTATTAAAAAAAAGCTATGAGATGTTTTCTTTCAAGCCTAAAGCGTATACTTACAAATAAAAAGTTTTAAGTCCGAAACAATCAGCAAACACCATTTATATTTGAACTACTGCAGTAAAAGAATAGAGAAAAAAACATTGTATTTAGGTTTTTTTTTTATTACTTTACGTGAAGAATTCAGTTCTTTTGCAACAAAACTCGATTGCAGTCAACCTAACATCCATTTTGTTTAATTTTTAATAGCACATTTCTACCGTTGCTTTCAATTTTTTAATATATTTAAAGAGAAATTTTTCCTTCTTTGTGGATTTATTCGAAATTAAAATCTAAAAAATTTCTAAAAAAGTGCTATATAACAAAAGCAATAAAACGTTTTTTTTAAATTTTTAAAGCGTAAACTAATAAATAAAAAATGTAATGTCATATAATAACTAGCAAATATCATTTATATTTTAACAACTGCAGGCTAAGAATAGAGAAAAAATCATTCTATTACGACTTTTTTTCGTTACTTTACGTGTAGAATTCAACTGTCTTTCGACGAAACTCGATTGTAGTCAACCTGACATACATTTTATCTTGTTTCTAATAGCACATTTTACCTTCGCAAAAAATTTTTCAATATATTAAAGAAAAATTTTTGCTGCAATCTAAATTAAATAATGGTTGAATACTATCAGATATCTAAAGAAGTGCTATATAACAAATGCATAAAAACTTTTTCTTTGAATTTTTAGGCTTATAGTTACAAATAAAAAGTGTTTAGTCTGATAAAATCAAGCCAATATCATTTTTATTTTACCAACTGCAGCTCGAAAAAAAAGAAATAGAATCATTTTATTAAAACTTTTTTTTGTTACTTAACGTGCAGAATAAATTTTTTTCTCGACGAAACTCGATTGTAATCAACCTAACATCTACTTTGTTTAATTTCTAATAGCACATTTTTACCGTCGCTAAAAATTTTTTTATATATTTAAGAGGAATTTTCGCTGCTTTTTGGATTGAATAATAGGTTAAAACTATCAGATTTTAAAAGAAGTGCAATATACCAAAAGCTATAAAACGATTCTTTTTAAGTTTTAAAGCGTATACTAACTAATAAATAGTATAATGTCCAATAAAGCATAGCAAATATCATTTACATTATAAAAACTGCAGTCGAAGAAAAGAGAAAAAATCATTTTATTACTATTTTGTTTGGTTAATTTACGTGTAGAATTCAATTATCTTTAGACAACATTCGATTGTAGTCAACAAAACATCTATTCTGTCTTTTTCTTATTGCACGTTGGAACCTTCGCTTAAAAGTTTTTAATATATTTAATAAGAAATTTTTGCTTTTTTCTGGATTTGATCGTAGCTAAAAATTATAAAAAATCTAAAATATTTTTATTAAACAGAAGCTATGAAACGTTTTCTATCAAGCTTTAAAGCGTATACTTACAAATAAAAAGTTTAAAGTCCGAAACAATTGGCAAACATCATTTATATTTAGACTACTGCAGTAAAAAAAAAAAAAATCATTATATTACGGTTTTTTTTGATTACTTTACCTGTAGAATTCAATTCTCTTTTGATGAAACTCGATTGTAGTAGACCTGACATCCATTCTGTTTAGTTTCTAATAGCACATTTTACTTTCGCCAAAAAATCGTTAATATAATAATACAAATTGTCGCTACTTTGTGAACTTTATTGTAGTTAAAAACTACCATATATCTAAAGAAGTGCTATATAACAAAAGCTATAAAACGTTTTCTTTCAAGTTTTTAAAGCGTATGCAAACAAATGAAAAGTGGTTTGTCCAATAAAATCTAGCAAAAAACATTTATATTTTAACAATTGCAGTCCAAACAAAGAGAAAAAATCATTTTATTACAACATTATTTGGTTTCTTTACGTTACGAATTCAATTCTTCTTCAACAAAACACGATTGATGTAAAGCTGACGTCCTTTCTGTATTGTTTCTAGTAGCACATTTTTACCGTTGCTAAAAATGCTTCAATTTTTTAAAAAGAAATCAACGCTACTTTCAGGAATAAATTGTAGTCAAAAACTTTAAAGTTTTAAAAAAAAAACTATATAACAAAACCTAGAAAACGTATTCTTTCCAGTTTTAAAGCGTATTCTAACAAATAAAAAGATTTTTGTCTAATAAAATGTAGCATATATCATTTATTTTACAACAACTGCAGTCGAAGAAAACGGAAAAAAATCATATTATTACAATTGTTTTTGGTCACTTTACGTAAAGAGTTTAATTCTTTTTCACCAAAACTCGATTGAAGTAAAACCGATGTCCACTCTGTTCTGTTTCTAGTAGCACAAATTTACTGTTGCTACAAATGTTTTAATATATTTAAAACGAAATTTTTGCTACTTTCTGTATTAAGTCGTAGTTAAAAATTATAAACAATCTAAAAAAAGTGCTTTTTAATAGACGCTATGAAACGTTTTATTTAAAAATTTAAAGCGTATAGGTAAATATAAAAAGTGTTATGTCCTATAAAATCTAGCAAATATCACCTACTTTTTAATAACTGCAGGAAAAAAAAAAATCATCTTATTACAACTTTTTATGGTTACTTTACGTGTAGAATTCAATTCTCTTTCAACGAAACTCGATTGTAGTCAACATGACATCTATTCCGTCTTTTTTCTAATAGCTCATTTTACCGTCGCTAAAAATATTTCAATATATTTAAGAAAAATATCCGCTGCTTTCTAGACTAAATAATATTAACACCTTTCAGATATCTTTAGAAATGCTACATAACAATACCTATAAAACGTATTTTTTCAAGTTTTAAAGCGTATACTAGCAAATGAAAAGTTTTATGTCCATTAAAATCTAGCAAATAACATTTATATGTTTACAACTGCAGTCCGAAAGAAAGAAAAAAATCATTTCATTACAAATTTTTTTAATTACTTCACATAAAAAATTTAATTCTTTTTCAACGAAAATCAATTGTAGTAAGTCTGTTTTTTTCTAGTAGCACATTTTTACCGTTGCTAAAAAGGCTTTAATTTTTTTAAAAGAAATTTTTGCTTCTTTCTGGATTAGGTGATAGTTAAAAATTATAAAACAATCTAAAAAAGTGCTTTTTAATAGACGCTATTGAACGTTCTCTTTCTAGATTTATAGCGTATAGGTAAATATAAAAAGTGTTATGTCCTATAAAATCTAGCAAATATCACTTACTTTTTAATAACTGCTGTTAAAAAAAAAAAAAAATCATCTTATTAAAACTTTTTATAGGTACTTCAGGTGTACAATTCAATTCTCTTTCAACGAAACTCGATAGTAGTTAACCTGACATCTATTCCGTCTTTTTTCTAATAGCACATTTTACCGTTGCTAAAAATATTTAATATATTTAAGGAAAATATTCGCTGCATTCTAGACTAAATAATATTAAAAATTATCAGATATCTATAGAAATGCTATATAACAAAAGCTATAAACCGTTTTCTTTCAAGTTTTAAAGCGTAAACTAAACAATGAAAAGTGTTACTTTTAATAAAATCTAGCAAACAACATTTACATGTTAACAACTGCAGACCAAAAATAGGGAAAAAATCATATTATTACAATATTTTTTGGTTACTTTACGTGAAGAATTCAATTCTTCTTCAACGAAACTCGATTGAAGCAAACCTGACGTCCCTTCTGTTTTGTTTCTAGTAGCACATTATAACCCTCGCTAAAAATGTTCAAATATATTTAGAAAGAAATTTTTGCGACTTTCTGAAATTAACCGTAGTTCAAAACTAGCAAATACATAAAGAAATGCTATATAACAAAAACTGTAAAACGTTTTCTTATAAGTTTTAAAGCGTATACTAACAAATAAAAAGTGTTACGTTCAATAAAATTTAGCAAATAACATTTATATTTCAGCAACTGCAGTTCAAAAAAAGGAAAAAAATCATTTTATTAGAACATTTTTTGGTTACTGTACGTAAAGAACTCAATTCTTTTTCAACGAAACTCGATTGTAGTAAACTTGACATCCATTCTGTTTTGTTTCTAGTAGCACATTTTAACCGTCGCT
>NW_014570290.1:0-1158 GCF_001313835.1 Polistes canadensis
ACATCCATTCTGTTTTGTTTCTAGTAGCACATTTGTACCGTTGCTAAAAACTTTTTAATATATTTGAGAAAAGTTTTCGCTGCTTTATAGATAAATTATTAGTGAAAACTATCAAATATCTAAAAAAATGCGTTAGAACAAAAGCTATAAAACATTTTCTTTAAAGTTTTAAAGCTTATACTAACTAATAAAAATTTTTTGATCCCATAAAATCTAGCAAATATCAATTATATTTAAACAACTGCAGTACAAAAAAAGAAAAAAAATCATTTTATTACAACTTTTTTTGGTTACTTCACGTTTAGAATTCAATTATGTTTTGAAGAAATTCGATTGTATCAACAAAATATCTATTCTGTTTAGTTTCTAGTAGTTCATTTTTACCGTTGCTAAAAATGTATTATTATATTCAAAAAGAAATTTTAGCTACTTTCTGGACTAAATCGTAGTTATAAAATAAATACAATCTAAAAAAGTGATATTAACCAAACGCTATGAAAAGTTTTTTTTCAAACTTTTAAGCGTATACTTACAAATAATAAGTGCTAAGTCCGTAAAAATTATGCAAATATCATTTATATTTGGACTACTGCAGTCAAGAAAAAAGAAAAAAATCATTTTAATTTAACATTTTTTTGTTACTTTACGTTTAGAATTCAATTATTTTTTGTCGAAACTCGATTGTAGTCAACCTGACATTCACTCTGCAGTGTTTCTAATAGCACATTGTACTTTCGAAAAAACTTTCTAATATGTTCAAGAAAAGTTTTTGCTGCTTTTAGATTAATTATAAGTAAAAACTAACAAATATCTAAAAAAATGCTGCAGAACAAAGCTATAAAACATTTTCTTTTAAGTTTTAAAGCGTATACAAGTAAATGAAAAGTGTTAAGTCCAATAAAATCTAGCAAATAAAATTTATATTTTAACCACTGCAGTCCAAAAAAAGAGAAAAAATAATTTTTATACAACTTTTTTTGGTTACTTCACGTTTAGAATAACATTATATTTTGAAGAAATTCGATTGTAGTCAACAACATATCTATTCTGTTTAGTTTCCAGTAGTTCATTTTTACCGTTGCTGAAAATGTATTATTATATTTAAAAAGAAATTTTCGCTACTTCCTGGACTAAATCGTAGTTATAAAATAAATACAA
>NW_014570290.1:2233-3801 GCF_001313835.1 Polistes canadensis
AAACGTTTTCTTTCAAGTTTTTAAGCGTATACTTACAAATAATAAGTGCTAAGTCCGAAAGAATTATGCAAACATCATTTATATTTGGACTACTGCAGTCAAGAAAAAGGAAAAGAATTATTTTATCACGACATTTTTTGGTAGCTATACCTTTAGAATTCAATTCTTTTTCGTTGAAACTCGATTGTAGTAAACCTGACATCTATTTTGTTTTGTTTGAATTAGCACATTGTACTTTCGCTAAAAACTTATCAATATACTTCAAAAATGATTTCGCTGCTTTCTAGAATTATTATAAGTAAAAATTATTAAATATCTAAAGAAATGCTCTTGAACAAAAGCCATAAAACATTTTCTTTCAAGTTTCAAAGCATATACTAAGAAATGAAAAGAGTTTGGTCCAATAAAATCTAGCAAATAACATTTATATTTATACAACTGCAACACAAAACACGAGAAAAAATCATTTTATTACAAATTTTTTTCGTTACTTTACTAGAAGAATTCAATTCTTTTTTAACAATACTCGATTGTAGTAAACCTGACGTTCATTCTGGTTTGTTTCTAGTAGCACATTTGTACGGTTTTAAAAATGTATTATTATATTCAAAAAGAAATTATAGCTACTTTCTGGATTAAATGGTAGTTATAAAATAAATACAATCTGAGAAAGTGCTATTTAGCAGACGCTACGAAACGTTTTTTTTAAGTTTTAAAGCGTATACTTACAAATAAAAAGTGATTAGTCCGAAAGAATTATGCAAACATTATAAATATTTGGACAACTGCAGTCAAGAGAAAAGAAAAAAATTATTTTATCACGACATTTTTTGATTACTTTACGTTTAGAATTATATTCCTTTTTGTCGAAACTCGATTGTAGTCAACCTGAAATCCATTCTGTAATGTTTCTAATAGCACATTGTACCTTTACTAAAATTTTGTCAATATATCTAAGAAAAGTTTTTGCTGCTTTCTAGATTAATTATTAGTGAAAACTATCAGATATCTATAGAAATGCTATAGAACAAAATCAATAAAACCTTTTCTTTCAAGTTTTAATGCGTATATTTACGCATGAAAATTGTTAGTTCAAATAATATCTAGACAATAAAATTTATATTTTACCCCTGCAGTCAAATAAATGAGAAAAAATCATTTTATTAAAACTTTTTTTGGTTACTTCACGTGTAAAATTCCATTAATTTTTGAAGAAATTTGATTGTAGTCAACTAAACATCTATTGTGACTAGTTTCTAGTGGTTCATTTTTACAGTTGCAAAAAATGTATTATTATATTCGAAAAGGAATTTTTCGAAACTTTCTGGATTAAATCGTAGTTATAAAATAAAGACAATCTAAGAAAGTGCTACTTACCAGACGCTATAAAACGCTTTTTTTCAAGCTTTAAAGCGTATACTTACAAATTAATAGTGATAAGTCAGAAAGAATTATGCAAACATCATTTATATTTGGACTACTGCAGTCAAGAAAAATTAAAAAAATCAATTTATTAGTACATTTTTTAGTTACTTTACGTTTAGAATTTAATTTTTTTCGTCGAAACT
>NW_014570290.1:4726-9080 GCF_001313835.1 Polistes canadensis
AAGAAATTCGATTGTAGTCAACAAAATATCTATTCTGTTTAGTTTCCAGTAGTTCATTTTTACCGTTGCTTAAATTGTATTATTATATTTAAAAAGAAATTTTCGCTACTTCCTGGACTAAATCGTAGTTATAAAATAAATACAATCTAAAAAAGTGCTATTTAACAGACGCTATGAAACGTTTTCTTTCAAGCTTTAAATTGTATACTTACAAAAAATAAGTGTTAAGTCCCAAAGAATTATGCTAATTTAATTTATATTAGGACAACTGCAGTCAAGAAAAAGGAAAAAAACCATTTTTTTTCGAAATTTTTTTGTTACTTTACGTTTAGAATTCTATTCTTTTTCGTCGAAACTCGATTGTAGCCAACCTGACATGCCATTCTGTAATGTTTCTAATAGCAAAATGTACCTTCGCTAAAAACTTTTGAATATTTTTAAGAAAAGTTTTCGCTGCTTTATAGATTAATTATAAGTTAAAACTAGCAAATGTCTAAAGAAATGCTGTAGAACAAAAGCAACAAATTATTTTCTTTTAAGTTTCAAAACGTATACTAAGAAATGAAAAGTGTTTGGTCCAATAAAATCTAGCAAATAACATTTATATTTAAACAACTGCAGTACAAAAAAAGAGAAAAAATCATTTTATTACAACTTTTTTTTGGTACTTTACGAGAAGTATTCAACTCTTTTTCAACAAAACTCGATTGTAGTAAACCTTACGTTCATTCTGGTTTGTTTCTAGTAGCACATTTGTACCGTTGCTAAAAATGTATTATTATATTCAAAAAGAAATTATACCTACTTTCTGGATTAAATCGTAGTTATAAAATAAATACAATCTAAGAAAGTGCTATTTAACAGACGCTACGAAACAATTTTTCAAGCTTTAAAGCGTATACTTACAAATAAAAAGTGATAAGTCCGAAAGAATTATGCAAACATCATTTATATTTGGACTACTGTAGTCAAGAAAAAGGAAATGAATTATTTTATTACGACATTTTTTGGTTACTATACCTTTAGAATTCAATTTTTTTTCGTTGAAACTCGATTGTAGTTAACCTGACATCTTTTCTTTCTTGTTTGTATTAGCACATTGTACCTTCGCTAAAAACTTTTCAATATACTTCAAAAATGATTTCGCTGCTTTCTAGAATTATTATAAGTAAAAACTATCAAATATCTAAAGAAATGCTCTTGAACAAAAGCCATAAAACATTTTCTTTCAAGTTTCAAAGCATATACTAAGAAATGAAAAGTGATTGGTCCAAAAAAATCTAGCAAATAACATTTATATTTAAACAACTGCAGTACAAAAAAAGAGAAAAAATCATTTTATTAAAACTTTTTTTTGGTACTTTACGAGAAGTATTCAACTCTTTTTCCACAAAACTCGATTGTAGTAAAACTGACGTTCATTCTGGTTTGTTTCTAGTAGCACATTTGTACCGTTGCTAAAAATGTATTATTATATTAAAAAAAAAATTATAGCTACTTTCTGGATTAAATCGTAGGTATAAAATAAATACAATCTAAGAAAGTGCTATTTAACAGACGCTACGAAACGTTTTTTTCAAGCTTTAAAGCGTATACTTACAAATAAAAAGTGATAAGTCCGAAAGAATTATGCAAACATTATAAATATTTGGACTACTGCAGTCAAGAAAAAAGAAAAAAATTATTTTATCACGACATTTTTTGATTACTTTACGTTTACAATTCAGTTTCTTTTTGTCGAAACTCGATTGTAGTCAACCTGACATCCATTCTGTAATGTTTCTAATAGCACATTGTACCTTCACTAAAATTTTGTCAATATATCTAAGAAAAGTTTTTGCTGCTTTATAGATTAATTATTAGTGAAAACTATCAGATATCTAAAGAAATGCTATAGAACAAAATCTATAAAACCTTTTCTTTCAAGTTTTAAAGCGTATACTAACGCATAAAAATTGTTAGTTCAAATAATATCTAGCCAATAATATTTATATTTTACCCCTGCAGTCAAAAAAATGAGAAAAAATCATTTTATTACAACTTTTTTTGGTTACTTCACGTGTAAAATTCCATTAATTTTAGAAGAAATTTGATTGTAGTCAACTGAAAATCTATTGTGTCTAGTTTCTAGTGGTTCATTTTTACCGTTGCAAAAAATGTATTATTATATTCAAAAAGGAATTTTTCGCTACTTTCTGGATTAAATCGTTGTTATAAAATAAAGACAATCTAAGAAAGGGCTATTTACCAGACGCTGTAAAACGCTTTTTTTCAAGCTTTAAAGCGTATACTTACAAATTAATAGTGATAAGTCAGAAAGAATTATGCAAACATCATTTATATTTGGACTACTGCAGTCAAGAAAAATTAAAAAAATCAATTTATTAGTACATTTTTCTGTTACTTTACGTTTAGAATTTAATTTTTTTCGTCAAAACTCGATTGTAGTAAACCTGACATCTATTTTGTTTTGTTTGAATTAGCACATTGTACCTTCGCTAAAAACTTTTCAATATATTTAAAAAAAGATTTCGCTGCTTTCTACATTAAGTATAAGTAAAAACTATAAAAAATCTAAAGAAATGCTGTAGAACAAAAGCTGTAAAACATTTTCTTTCAAGTTTCAAAGCGTATATTAAGAGATGAAAAGTGTTTGGTCCAATAAAATCTAGCAAATAACATTTATATTTTAACAACTGCAGTCTTAAAAAAGAGAAAAAATCATTTTATTTAAACATTTTTTGGTAACATTACGTAAAGAATTCAATTCTTTTTCAACGAAACTCGATTGTAGCTAACGTGATGTTCGTTCTGATTTGTTTCTAGTAGCAAATTTGTACCGTTGCTAAAAATATTTTAGTATATTTAAAAAGAAAGTTTTGCTACTTTCAGGATTAAAACTGTATGTAAAAACTATAAAATTTTTAAAAAAGAGCAATAAACCAAAAGCTATAAAAGGTTTTCTTTTAAATTTTGAAACGAATACAAAAAAATCAAAATTATTATTGCTAATAAAATCTAGCTTATATCATTTATTTTACAAAAACAGCTGTCTAAAAAAACAGAAGAAAATCATTTTTTTACAACTTTTTTTGGTTACTTCACGTTTAGAATTCAATTATATTTTGAAAAAATTCGATTGTAGTCAACAAAATATCTATTTTGTTTAGTTTACAGTAGTTCATTTTTACCGTTGTTAAAAATGTATTACTATTTTTAAAAAGAAATTTTCGCTACTTTCTGGATTAAATCGTAGTTATAAAATAAATACAATCTAAGAAAGTACTATTTACCATACGCAATGAAACGTTTTTTTTCCAGCTTTAAAGCGTATACTTACAAATAAGTAGTGATAAGTCCGAAAGAATTATGCAAACATCATTTATATTTAGACTACTGCAGTCAAAAAAAATTAAAAAAATCAATATATTAGTACATTTTTTTGTTACTTTACGTTTAGAATTCAATTCTTTTTCGTTGAAACTCGATTGTAGTAAACCAGACATCTATTTTGTCTTGTTTGTATTAGCAAATTGTACCGTCGCTAAAAACTTTTTAATACATTTAAAAAAAGATTTCGCTGCTTTTTAGATTAATTAATATAAAAACTATCAAATATCTAAAGAAATGCTGTAGAACAAAAGCTGTAAAACATTTTCTTTCAAATTTGAAAGCGTATACTAAGAAATGAAAAGTGTTTGGTCCAATAAAATCTAGCAAATAACATTTATATTTTCACACCTGCAGTCTAAAAAAAGAGGAAAAATCATTTTATTGCAAAATTTTTTGGTTGCATTTATTGAAGAATTTAAATCTTTTTCAACGAAACTCGATTTTAGTAAACTTGTAGTCTATTCTGTTTTGTTTCCAGCAGCACATTTGTACCGTTGCTTAAAATGTTTTAGTATAATTAAAAAGAAAATTTGCTACTTTTAGGTTTAAAACTACAGTTAAAAACTATAAAATTTCGAAAAAAAAACTTCATAACCAAAGATATAAAAAATTTTCTATTAAGTTTTAAAGCGTATACTAACAAATGGAAAGTGCTTGGTCCAATAAAATATAGCAAATAACATTTAAATTTTAACCTCTGCAGTCCAAAAAAGAAGAGAAAAAATCATTTTATTACAACTTTTTTTGGTTACTTTACGTGTAAAATTCATTAAATTTTGAAGAAATTCGATTGTAGTCAACCTAACATCTATTGTGTCTAGTTTCTTGTTGTTCATTTTTACAGTTGCTAAAAATGTATTATTATATTCAAAAAGAAATTTTTGCTACTTTCGTGATTAAATCGTAGTTAGAAAATAAATACAATCTAAAAAAGTGCTATTTAACAGACGCTATGAAACGT
>NW_014570290.1:10084-14414 GCF_001313835.1 Polistes canadensis
ATTTTTTAGTTACTTTACGTTAAAAATTTAATTCTTTTTCGTCGAAACTCGATTGTAGTAAACCTGATGTCCATTCTGTTTTGTTTCTAGTAGCACATTTGTACCGTTACTAAAAATGTATTATTATATTCTAAAAGAAATTTTTGCTACTTTCTGGACTAAATCAAAGATATAAAATAAATACAATTTAAGAAAGTCCTATTTACCAGAAGCTATGAAACGTTTTTTTTCAAGCTTTAAAGCGTATACTTACAAATAAATAGTGATAAGTCCGAAATAATTAGGCACACAACATTTATTTTTGGACTACTGCAGTCAAGAAAAAGTATAAAAATCAATTTATTAGTACATTTTTTTTTTACTTAATGTTTAGAATTCAATTTTTTTTTTTCGTCGAAACTCGATTGTAGTAAACCTGACATCTATTTTGTCTTGTTTGTATTAGCACATTGTACCTTCGGTAAAAACTTTTCAATATGTTTAAAAAAAGATAACGCTGCTTTTTAGATTAATTATAAGTAAAAACTATCAAATATCTAAAGAAATGCTGTAGAACAAACGCTGTTAAACATTTTCTTTCAAGTTTTAAAGCGTATACTAAGAAATGAAAAGTGTTTAATCCAATAAAATCTAGCAAACCACATTTATATTGGAACAACTGCAGTCCAAAAAAAGAGAAAAAATCATTTTAATACAACATTTTTTGGTTACATTACGTAAAGAACTCAATTCTTTTTCGTCGAAACTTGATTGTAGTAAACCTGATGTCTATTATGTTTTGTTTCTAGTAGCACATTTGTACCGTTGCTAAAAATGTTTAAGTATATTTAAAAAGAAATTATTGCTACTTTTAGGATTAAAACTACAGTTAAAAACTATACAATTTCTAAAAAATAGCTTTAAACAAAAAGATATAAAAAATTCTCTAATAAGTTTTAAAGCGTTTACTATCAAATGAAAAGTGTTTAGTCCACTAAAAACTAGCAAATAACATTTATATTTTAACAACTGCAGTACAAAAAAAGAGAAAATTATTATTTTATTAAAACATTTTTTGGTAACATTACGTAAAGAATTCAATTCTTTTTCTTTGAAACTTGACAGTAGAAAACCTGACGTCCATTCTGTTTTGTTTCTAGTAGCACATTTGTACCGTTGCTAAAAATAATTTGGTATATTTAAAAAGAAATTTTTGCTACTTTCTGGATTAAAACTATAGGTAAAAACTATAAAATTTAAAAAAAAATGCAATAAAACACAAGCTATAAAACGTTTTCTTTCAAATTTTGAAGCGAGTACTAACAAATAAAAAGTGGTATTGCTAATAAAATCTAGCATATATCTTTTATTTTGCAACAACAGCTGTCTAGAAAAAAAGGGAAAAAATAATTTTACTACAACTTTTTTTGGTTACTTCACGTGTAAAATTCCATTAAATTTGGAAGAAATTCGATTGTAGTCAACAAAATATCTATTATGTTTAGTTTCCAGTAGTTCATTTTTACCGTTGCTAAAAATGTATTATTATATTTAAAAAGCAGTTTTTGCTACTTTCTGGAATAAATCGTATTTATAAAATAAATACAATCTAGAAAGTGCTATTTAACAGACTCTATTTAACGTTTTCTTTCAAGTTTTAAAGCGTATACTTGCAAATAATAAGTGCTAAGACCGAAAAAATTATGCAAACATTATTTATATTTGGAATACTGCAGTCAAAAAAAAGAAAAAAAATCAATTAATTACTAAATTTTTTTTTTACATTACGTTTAGAATTCCATTCTTTTTCGTCGAAACTCGATTGTAGTCAACCTGACATCTATTCTGTAATGTTTCTAATAGCACATTTTACCTTCGCTAAAAACCTTTCAATATATTTAAAAAATGATTTCATTGCTTTCTAGATTAATTATAAGTAAAAACTATCAAATATCTAAAGAAATGCTGTATAAAAAAAGCTATAAAACATTTTCTTTCAAGTTTCAAAGCGTATACTAAAAAATGATTAGTGTTAGTTCGAAAAATATCTAGCAAATAAAATTATATTTAAACCACTGCAGTCCAAAAAAAAAAAAAATCATTTTCTAACAACTTTTTTTGGTTACTTCACGTGTAAAATTCCATTAAATTTGGAAGGAATTCGATTGTAGTCAACAAAATATCTATTCTGTCTAGTTTCTAGTAGTTTATTTTTACAGTTGCCAAAAATGTATTATTATATTCAAGCTGAAATTTTCGCTACTTTCTGGATTAAATCGTAGTTATAAATTAAATACAATCTAAGAAAGTGCTATTTAACAGACGCTATGAAACGTTTTCTTTCAAGCTTTAAAGCGTATACTTACAAATAAAAAGTGTTAAGTCCGACAGAATTATGCTAACTTAATTTATATTTGGACTACTGCAGTAAAGAAAAGAGAAAAAAATTATTTCAATAGGATATTTTTTGGTTACTTAACGTTTAGAATTCAATTCTTTTTCGTCGAAACTCGACTGTAGTCAACCTGACATGCTATTCTGTAATGTTTCTAATAGCTTAGTGTACCTTCGCTAAAAACTTTTCAATATTTATAAAAAAAGTTTTCTCTGTTTTATAGATTACTTATAAGTCAAAACTATCAAATATCTAAAGAAATGCTGTAGAACAAAAGCTATAAATCATTTTCTTTTAAGTTTTGAAGCGTATACTTACAAATAAAAAGATATTGCTCCTATAAAATGTAGCAAAAAACATTTATATTTTAACAACTGCAGTCCAAAAAAGGAGAAAAAATCAATTTCTAACAAAATTTTTTGGTTACATTACGTGAAGAATTCAATTCTTTTTCGTCGAATTCGATTGAAGTAAACCTGACGTCCATTTTGTTTTGTTTCAAGTAGCACATTTGTAAAGTTGCTAAAAATGTTTTAGTATATTTAAAAAGAAACTTTCGCTCCTTTCTGGATTAAATCGTTGTTAAAAACTATAAAATTTCTAAAAAAGAGCTATATACCCAAATACATAAGAAATTATTTACTAATTCCTAAAGCGTATACTAACAAATGAGAAGTGTTTGTTCTCATAAAATCTAGCATATATCATTTATTTTACAACAACTGCAGTCGAAGAAAACAGAAAAAAGTAATTTTATTAGAATATTTTTGGGTACTTTTCGTGTAGCATTTAATTATATTTCAACAAAACTCGATTGTAGTAAACCTGATGTTCATTCTGTTTTGTTGCTAGTAGTTAATTTTTACCGTTGCAAAAATTTATTATTACATTTAAAAAAAAATTTCCGCTACTTTCTGGATTAAATCGTTGTTATAAAATGAATACTATCGAAAAAATTGCTATTTAACACACGCTATGAAACGCTTTCTTTCAAGTTTTAAAGCGTATACGTACAAATGAAAAGTGTTTGGCCAATAAAATCTAGCAAATAACATTTATATTTAAACAACTGCAGTACAAAAAAAGAGAAAAAATCATTATATTAAAACTTTTTTTTGTCACTTTACGAGAAGAATTCAATTCTTTTTCAACAAAACTCGATTGTAGCAAACCTGACGTCTCTTTTGTTTTTTTTCTAGTAGCATATTTGTACCGTTGCTGAAAATGTATTATTATATTCAAAAAGAAATTTTCGCTACTTTCTGGATTAAATCGTAGTTATAAAATAAATACAGTCTAAGAAAGTGCTATTTAACAGACGCAATGAAACGTTATTTTCAAGCTTT
This sequence comes from Polistes canadensis, assembly GCF_001313835.1. Lineage (NCBI taxonomy): Eukaryota > Metazoa > Arthropoda > Insecta > Hymenoptera > Vespidae > Polistes > Polistes canadensis. Next base: position 13,805 of record NW_014570290.1, read on the forward strand.
AAAGCGTATACTTACAAATAGAATGTGACAAGTCCGAAAGAATTATGCAAACATCATTTATATTTGGACTATTGCAGTCAAGAAAAAGGAAAAAAATTATTTGATCACGACATTTTTTGGTTTCTTTACGTTTAGAATTCAATTCCTTTTTGTCGAAACTCGATTGTAGTCAACCTGACATCCATTCTGTTATGTTTCTAACAGCACATTGTACCTTCACTAAAATTTTGTCAATATATCTAAGAAAAGTTTTTGCTGCTTTTTAGATTAATTATTAGTGAAAACAATCAGATATCTAAAGAAATGCTATAGAACAAAAGCTATAAAACATTTTCTTTCAAGTTTTAAAGCGTATACTAAGAAATGAAAAGTGTCTGTTCGAATAATATCTAACAAATAAAATTTATATTTTAACCACTGCAGTCCAAAAAAAGAGAAAAAATAATTTTTTTACAACTTTTTTTTGTTACTTTACGTTTAGAACTCAATCATATTTTGTAGAAATTCGATTGTAGTCAACAAAATTTTTATTCTGTTTAGTTTCCAGTGGCTCATTTTTACTGTTGCTAAAAATGTATTATTATATTTAAAAAGAAATTTCTGCTACTTT
>NW_014570290.1:14657-23074 GCF_001313835.1 Polistes canadensis
TGCTACTTTCTAAATTAAATCATAGTTATAAAATAAATACAATCTAAAACAGTGCTATATAACAGACGCTATGAAACGTTTTCTTTTAAGCTTTAAAGCGTATACTTACAAATAATAAGTGTTAAATTCCAAAGAATTATGCTAATTTAATTTATATTTGGACTACTGCAGTTAAGAAAAAAGAAAAAAATTATTTTATTACGACATATTTTGGTTACTTTACGTTTAGAATTCAATTCTTTTATTCGAAACTCGATTGTAATCAACCTGACATCTATTCTGTAATGATTCAAATTGCACATTTTACCTTCGATAAAAACTTTTCTATATTGTTAAGAAAAGTTTTCGCTGCTTTCAAGATTAATTATAAGTAAAAACTATCAAATATCTAAAGAAATGCTGTAGAACAAAAGCTATAATACATTTTCTTTCAAGTATCAAAGCGTATAGTAAGAAATGGAAAGTATTTGATCCAATAAAATCTAGCAAATAACATTTATATTTAAACAACTGAAGTACAGAAAAAGAGAAAAAATCATTTTATTACAATATTTTTTTGTTACTTTACGAGAAGAATTCAATTCTTTTTTAACAATACTCGATTGTAGTAAACCTGACGTCAATTCTGTTTTGTTTTTTAGTAGCACATTTTTACTGTTGCTAAAAATGTATTATTATATTTAAAAATAAATTTCTGCTACTTTCTATAATAAATCATAGTTATGAAATAAATACAATCTAAAAAAGTGCTATATAACAGACGCTATGAAACGTTTTCTTTTAAGTTTTAAAATGTATACTTACGAATAATAAGTTTTAAGTCCTAAAGCATTAGGCTAATTTAATTTATATTTGGACTACTGCAGTCAAGAAAAAGGAAATAAATCATTTTATTACGACATTTTGTGGTTACTTTACGTTTAGAATTCAATTTTTTCTTCGAAACTCGATTGTTATCAACCTTAAATCCATTCTGTAATGATTCTAATAGCACATTGTACCTTCGCTAAAAACTTCCAATATATTTAAAAAAAGTTTTGACTGCTTTCTAGATTATATATAAGTAAAAACTATCAAATATCTAAAGAAATGCTGTAGAACAAACGCTATAAAATAATTTCTTTCAAGTTTCAAAGCGTATACTTAGAATTGAAATGTCTTTAGTCCAATAAAATCTAGCAAATAACATTTATAATTTACCAACTGCAGTCCAAAAAAAAAAAAAATCATTTTATTAAAACATTTGTGGGTTACATTACGTGAATAACTCAATTCTTTCTCGTTAAAACTCGATTGTAGTAAACCAGATGTTCATTCTGTTTTGTTTCTAGTAGCACATTTGTACTGTTGCTAAAAATGTATTAATATATTTAAAAAGAAATTTCTGCTACTTTTATTATTAAATCATAGTTATAAAATAAATACAATCTAAAAAAGTGCTATATAACAGACGCTATAAAACATTTCCTTTCAAGCTTCAAAGCGTATACTTACAAATAATAAGTAATTCTTCCCAAAGAATTATGCTATTTTAATTTATATTAGTAAAACTGCAGTCAAAAAAAAGGACAAAATTCATTTTATTACGAAATTTTTTTGTTACTTTACGTTTAGAATTCAATTCTTCTCCGTTGAAACTCGATTGTAGTCATCCTGAACTGCTATTCTGTAATGCATCTAATAGTAAATTGTACCTTTGCTAAAAACTTTTCAATATTTTTAAGAATAGTTTTCGCTGATTTCTATATAATTTATAAGTAAAAACTATCAAATATCTAGAGAAATGCTGTAGAACAAAAGCTATAAAACATTTTCTTTTAAGTTTCAAAGCGTATACTAAGAAATGGAAAGTGTTTGGTCTAATAATATCTAACAAATAACATCTATATTTGAACAACTGCAGTCTAAAAAAAGAGAAAAAATCATATTATTACAACGTTTTTTGGTTACAATACGTTAAGAATTAAATTCTTTTTCGTCGAAACTCGATTGTAGTAAACCTGACGTCCATTCTTTTTTGTTTCTAATAGCAAATTGTACTGTCGCTAGAAACTTTTTAATATATTTAAGAAAAATTTTCGATGCTGTCTAGAATAATTATTAGTAAAAACTATCAGATATCTTAAGAAATGCTGTAGAACAAATGCTATAAAACATTTACTTTCAAGTTTTAAAGCGTATACTAACAAATAAAAAGTTTTATTTCCAATAAAATCGGGCATATATCATTTATTTTACAACAACAGCAGTCAAAGCAAACAGAAAATAATTATTTTATTGTTAGGAGTACAAATAAGCTTCCGCCGTTTTATGTAAATAGCGCGGCGCAGAGTTTTTGTTAACTTTCGCCGATGATATTCTGCTTAAATATTAGTTTGGACGTTTAGGAACCACATAACTTAATAAAATTATTGAAGGAGATATGGTGAGCGTTGCCTTCTTGTTAGCTTGGAGTGATAGGATTTTGTTAGATTAAGAAACCGGGGACAACAGACGAAATAAAGGATATTTAGTTAGTATTGAGCGTTGTAAGAGAGAGAATCTGCATTTTTAATAATCATAAGAAGTTGTATTCCGTACGAACTAAGGCCGAAAAATATTGAACGCTGATTATGCTTAAGTAAATTACTGCTTGCTAGACATAAAAAAGTGTTTTTTAAATTTTATCATTACTGGTAACGAGAAATGGATACATTATGATAATCCAAAAAGAATAAAATCATATGGATTAGCAAGCCATGCGTTAACATCAACAGCAAAACCGAATAATCACGCAATAAACTCATGATGTGTATTTGGTGGGATCAGCTGGGTGTACTGTATTATGAGCTGCTTAATCCGAGAAAAACAATCACCGGAGCCTTCTATCGAACACTATTAATAGGGTTGAGCCAAGCTTTGAGGGAAAAACGCCCTCATCAGTATTCTAGACACGAAAAAATTATTCTCCTGCATTAAAGTGCTTGTCCACATGTAGCGGCTTCCGTGAAAAAGTATTTGAAAGCGCTTGATTGGGAAGTTAAAACCCACCCGCCGTTTTCACTAGACATTTTACCGTCCGATTATTGCCTATTTCGGTCCATGGCACATGCTTTGTCGGAGCAGCGATTCCAATAATATTAGAATACCAAAAATTGGGTTGATTCGTAAATAGCCTCAAAAGACAAGGAGTCCTTCCGACGTAGGAACCGAATGTTGCCTGAGAGAAGGGAAAAAGTCATTGCAAGTGATGGACAGTAGTTTAAATAAACTTAAAATTTCATTCTTCTAGAATAAATACCTAATTTTTAATAAACAAACGGCGAAATAGTATGTGTACACTTTATACAACTTTTTTTGGTTACTTTTCGTGTAGCATTAAATTATATTTCAACAAAATTCGATTGTAGTGAACCTGACGTCCATTCTATTTAGTTGCTTGTTGTTCATTTTTACCGTTGCAAAAAATGTATTATTATATTTAAAAAGAAATTTCCGCTACTTTCTGAATTAAATCGTTGTTTTAAAATAAATACAATCTAAAAAAGTGCTATTTAACAGACGCTATGAAACGCTTTCTTTCAAGCTTTAAAGCGTATTCTTACAAATAAATAGTGATAAGTCTAAAAGAATTATGCTATCATCATTTATATTTGGAGACTGCAGTCAAGAAAAATTAAAAAAATCAATATATTATTGCATTTTTTAGGTACTTTACGTTCAGATTTCTATTCTTTTTAGTCGAAACTCGATTGTAGTAAACCTGACATCTATTTTGTCTTGTTTGTATTACCACATTGTACCTTCGCTAAAAACTTTTTAATATTTTTAAAAAAAGTTTTTGCTGCTTTTTGGATTATTTAAAAGTAAAAACTATCAAATATCTAGAAAAATGCTGTAGAACAAAAGCTATAAAACATTTTCTTTCAAGTTTTAAAGCGTATACTAACAAATGAAAAGTGTTTGGTCCAAAAATATCTAGCAAATTACATTTAAATTTTAACAACTGCAGTCAAAAAAATGAGAAAAAATCTTTTTACTACAACATTTTTTGGTGGTCATTACGTGAAGAATTCAATTCTTTTCGTCAAATCTCGATTGTATTAAACCTGACATCTATTCTGTTTTGTTTCTAGTAGCACATTTGTACCGTTGCAAAAAATGCTTTAGTATATTTAAAAAGAAATTTTTGCTACTTTCAGGATTAAAACTGTAGGTAAAAATTATAAAATTTCTAAAAAAGAGCAATAAAACAAAAGCTATAAAACGTTTTCTTTCAAATTTTAAGGCAAATACTAACAAATAAAATGTGGTATTGCTAATAAGATCTAGCATAAATCATTTATTTTACAACAAAAGCTGTCTAGAAAAACAGAAAAAAATTACTTTATTACGAAATTTTTTGGTTACTTTACGTTTAGAATTCAATTCTTTTTCGTCGAAATTCGATTGTAGTAAACCAGACATCTATTTTTTCTTGTTTCTATTAGCACATTGTAACTTCGCTAAAAACTTTTCAATATATTTAAAAGAATTTTTCGCTGCTTTATAGAATAATTATTAGTAAAAACTATCAGATATCTGAAGAAATGCTATTAAACAAAAGCTATAAAACATTTTCTTTCAAGTTTTAAAGCGTATACTAACACATGAAAAGTGTTAGTTCGAATAATATCTAGCAAATAAAATTTATATTTTTACCACTGCAGTCATAAAAAAGAGAAAAAATCATTTTATTACAACATTTTTTGGTAACATTACGTAAAGAATTCAATTCTTTTTAGTCGAAACTCGACAGTAGTAAACCTGACGTCCATTCTGTTTTGTTTCTAGTAGCACATTTGTGTTGTTGCAAAAAATGTATTATTATATTTAAAAAGAAATTTCCGCTACTTTCTGGATAAAATCGTAGTAATAAAATAAATACAACTTAAAAAAGTGCTATTTAAAAGACGCTATGGAACGTTTTCTTTCAAGCGTTAAAGCGTATACTTACAAATAATAAGTGTTAAGTCCGACAGAATTAAGCTAACTTAATTTATATTCGGACTACTGCAGTCAAGAAAAAGAAAAAAAATCATTTAATTACTACATTTTTTAGTTACTTTACGTTTAGAATTCCATTCTTTTTCGTCGAAACTCGATTGTAGTCAACCTGACATCCATTCTGTAGTGTTTTTAATAGCAAATTGTACCTTCGCTACAAACTTTTTAATATTTTCAAGAAAAGTTTTCGCTGCTTTCTAGATTAATTATAAGTAAAAACTATCAAATATCAAAAAAAAAATGATGTAGAACAAAAGTTATAAAAAATTTTCTTTCAACTTTTAAAGCTTATACTAACAAAGGAAAAGTGTTTGGTCTAATAAAATCTAGCAAATACCATTTATATTTAAACATCTGCAGTACAAAAAAAGAGAAACAATCATTTTATTACAACTTTTTTTTGTTACTATACGAGAAGAATTCAATTCTTTTTCAACAGAACTCGATTGTAGTAAACTTTACGTCTATTCTGTTCTGTTTCTTGTAGCACATTTGTACCGTTGCTAAAACTGTATTATTATATTTAAAAACTAATTTCCGCTACTTTCTGCATTAAATCGTAGTTATAAAATAAATACAATATAAAAAAGTGCTATTTAACAGACGCTATGAAACAATTTTTTTTCAAGCTTTGAAGCGTATACTTACAAATAAAAAGTGATAAGTCCAAAAGAATTATGCAAACATCATTTATATTTGAACTAATGCAGTCAAGAAAAAGGAAAAAAATCATTTAATTACCACGTTTTTTAGTTACTTTATGTTTAGAGTTCCATTCTTTTTCTTCGAAATTCGATTGTAGTCAACCTGACATCGATTCTGTAGTGTTTCTAATAGCACATTGTACCTTCGCTAAAAACTTTTTAATATTTTCAAGAAAAGTTTTCGCTGCTCTCTAGATTAACTATAAGTAAAAACTATCAAATATCTAAAAAAATGCTGAAGAACAAAATCTATGAAACGTTTTCTTTCAAGTTTTAAAGCGTATACTTACATATAATAAGTGGTAGGACCGAAAAAATTATGCAAACATCATTTATATTTGGACTAATGCAGTCAGAAAAAAGAAAAGAAATCATTTAATTACTACATTTTTTAGTTACTTTACGTTTAGAATTCCATTCTTTTTCGTCGAAATTCGATTGTAGTCAACCGGACATCCATTCTGTTTTGTTTCTAGTAGCACATTTGAACCGTTGCTGAAAATGTATTATTATATTTAAAAAGAAATTTCCGCTACTTTCTAGATTAGATCGTAGTTATAAAATAAATTCAATCTAAAAAAGTGCTATTTAATAGACGCAATAATACTTTTTCTTTCAAGCTTTAAAGCGTATACTTACAAATAATAAGTGTTAAGTCCGAAAGAATTTCGCAAACTTAAGCTATATTTGGACTACTGCAGTCAATAAAAAGGAAAAAAATCATTATAATTCGACATTTTTTGGTTACATTACGTTTGGGATGTAATTATTTTTCGTCGAAACTCGATTGTAGTCAATCTGACATCCATTCTGTAATGTTTCTAATAGCACATTGTACCTTCGCTAAAAACTTTTTAATATTTTTAAGAAAAGTTTTGGCTGCTTTCTAGATTAATTATAAGTAAAAGCTATCAAATATCTAAAAAAATGCTGTAGAAAAAAAGCTATAAAACATTTTCTTTCAAGTTTTATAGCGTATACAAACAAATGAAAAGTAATACGTCTAATAAAATCTAGCAAAAAACATTTATATTTTAACAATTGCAGTCCAAAAAAGGAGAAAAAATCATTTTATTACTACATTTTTTAGTCACTTTACGTTTAGAATTCAATTCATTTTCGTCGAAACTCGACTGTAATAAACCTGACATCTATTTTTCTTGTTTGAATTAGCACATAATACCGTCGCTAAAAACTTTTCTATAAATTTAAGAAAAATTTAGCTTATTTTTAGATTAACTATTACTAAAAACTATCAGATATCTAAAGAAATGCTATAGAACAAAAGCTATAAAACATTTTCTTTCAAGTTTTAAAAGGTATACTAACAAATAAAAAGTGCTAGTTCGAATAATATCTAGCACATAAAATTTATATTTTAACTACTGCAGTCCAAAAAAAGAGAAAAAATCATTTCATTACAACTTTTTTTACTTACTTCAAGTGTAATAAGTCCTTAAATTTTAAAAAAATTTGATTGTAGTCCACCAAACATATATTGTGTTTAGTTTCTAGTACTTCATTTTCTCAGTTGCTAAAAATGTATTTATATATTCAAAAAGGAATTCTCGCTACTTTCTGGATTAAATCGTAGTTATTAAATAAATACAATATAGAAAAGTGCTATTTAACATACGCTATGAAACGTTTTTTTTCAAGCTTTAAAGCGTATACTTACAAATGAAAAGTGTTTGGTCCAATAAAATCTAGCAAATAACATTTATATCTTAACAACTGCAGTCCAAAAAAAGAGAAAAAGTCATTTTTTTCCAACTTTTTTTTGGATACTTTACGTTCAGAACTCAATTATATTCTGAAAAAATTCGATTGTAGTCAACAAAATATCTATTCTATTTAGTTTCGAGTAGTTTATTTTTACCGTTGCTAAAAATGTATTATTATATTTAAAGAGAAATTTCTGGTATTTTGTGGACTAAATCGTAGTTATAAAATAAATAAAATCTAAGAAAGTGCTATTTACCAGACGCCATGAAACTTTTTTTTTAAGCTTTAAATCGTATACTTACAAATAGAAAGTGATAAGTCGTAAAGAATTATGCAAACATCATTTATATTCGGAATAGTTCAGTCAAGAAAAAGGAAAAAAATCATTTTATTACTACATTTTTTAGTTACTTTACGTTTAGAATTCCATTCTTTTTCGTCGAAACTCGATTGTAGTAAACCTAACATCTATTTTGTCTTGTTTGTATTAGCACATTGTACCTTCGCTAAAATCTTTTTAACATATTTAAAAAAAAATTTTGCTGCTTTCTAGATTAATTATAAGAAAAAACTATTAAATATCTAAAGAAATGCTGTAGAACAAAAGCTATAAAACATTTTCTTTTAAGTTTTAAAGCGTATACTAAGAAATGAAAAGTGTTTGGTCCAATAAAATCTAGCAAATAACATTTATATTTTAACAACTGCAGTCCAAGAAAAAGGAAAAAAACATGTGATTACAACATTAGTTGGTTACTTAACGTGAATAATCCAATTCTTTTTTAACGAAACTTGATTCTAGTAAACTTGACATTTATTCTGTTTTGTTGGTAATAGCATATTTTTACTGTCGCTAAAAATGTTTAAATATATTTAGAAAGAAATTTTTGCAAGTTTCAAAATTAAATGGTAGTTATAACTATAATATTTCAAAATAAAGCTATATAACAAATTTTATAAAAC
>NW_014570291.1:0-2783 GCF_001313835.1 Polistes canadensis
TCAAGCCCACGTGCATAGAGGAGATTCAGTTAGGGAATGGCTATCTTTTGAATAAATGTTTTTAGAATAGTATAATATATATATAAGAGACACAAATAGGTATTTATACTTGCTTAAGTGCCTAATATGTATGTAAGATTCCTTTCTTTTCTCATCAGTCTTTCTACGAATATCTGAATATTGAAGAGTAGGAATACCAGTGTTAATAATAAATTGTTCGTAAAGATGAATAGACCGTTTGAATGTAAAATGCAATTTAATCTGATATAATACAATACAATAATCGCTGTTGGCTGTTTGATGGCTAAACGATGACTAATCCTTTGATCTTTGTTCTTTATAAACTGCTTGCTCGCATAGCAACGTACCGCTGCACGCCGCTACATCCCAACGGTCCTACCAACTATACAGTGTTTTATTTCGTAGTCCTTTGTCTAATTTCCCCTTCCCACATGTTCATACGTGGCTTATATGTGCATATCATGTATAATGTGACTTTTAGAATCACGATATCTCAGGAATGGTAACTCTTAGGAAAGAAATCATAAAGACCATTTTTGTAGAGAATTTTAAGATCTACAACTTTGGTTTGAAGTTTTTTTTGATAAAACTTACCGTTTTCAAGCAAAATCAAAAAAAAAAACCTCAAATTTTGACCTTTGACCTCGAATAACTTTTTAAGCACACATAGAATCGATATGGATTTTTAAAACTTTATTTGTAATGGTAAACTACAGCTCTCCACCAATATTTGGCTTTCCGGGAATTTTTGTTATTTCAAGTGTCTAAATTGACCGGACATATGTGTCTCTCACTTTTCTTCTTTCTTTAACCAATTCCTGCTTGTTCTTTAAACTCCTATCCTTCGTAAATGCTTTCAATTTATCCCACACTTTCTTTCTTTGCACTTTACATTCCTCATTGAACCACCTTGGAAGTTCCCTCTTTCTCTTTCTTTTTCCATCTCTGGTTTTTAACCCTATCCTCTCCGCTGCTCTCAGTATTTTCTTTTTTACCCTCTTCCATCCTTCCTTTTTTACCCCTTTCCTTCCTCCTCCTTCTGAATTTCCTCCCTAAATTTTTCCGCTTTCTCTTCTTTCCATATTAACTTCCCCCTTGTTTGCTCCTCTTCTTCCTCTCCCTCCTTATCCTGCCCCACCACCCCTTTTCCCCCTATCTCAAATATTATCGGCAAATGATCTGATTCAATTCTTTCCCTCACCTCCATCCATCTAACCGTACTTTTTCTCCCTCTGTCTAATTCAATCATGTAGTCAATTACCGATCCACTACATTCTTCACCATCTCTTACAAAGGTAATTCCGCCCTCTCTATCCCCCTTCGCCCTCCCATTCAATACCTTCAAACCAAGCTCTTCACAAATGCCTAACAGCCTTCTACCTTCTGCGTTGACTGTATTATTCTGCGACTTCCTTATTTCCCCCTCAAACTCCTCCACACCTTCAATATTAATCACCGACAATTATAAGAACATTCACGGCGGCTCCTCCAATATTAATTCTTTCAATTCCTTCTCCAATTTCTTAATTCCTACATTGTTGTACACCGTTATAATAGCCGTTTTTTCCCTTGTCTCATCATTYACCATGATTAGTCCGAATTTCCATTTTTTTATGCTCCAGTTCCTTGCCAAACCCTTTATTATACCTACCACTTGACCCCCTTTTGCTCTACTTTTCTTCACCCCTTTTTCCCTATAAGCTGTCAAAAAATACCAGCTATACCTTCCACTCATTTTTTGTTCCATTTTAGCTTCATCCTTCTTTTCCACCCACGTTTCCTGCAGTATTATCATATCCATCTCTTCCAGCATCTCCCACGTTTCTCCTATTTTAAACACTCCTGCTATGTTCAAAATTATTACTTTGAATCCTTTTTTATCACATATGTAGAATCAGGTGTGAGGAAGCAAAACAAAGGGTTGATGGTAAATATTGTTAGTGTATATATTGGGAAAATATCGGTATGACAAAAACGTTTAAATACTTCTTAAAATAATAGGAATTGTAACAACAAACGAAACGTCTTAAAGACTAAAAGATACACGACTTATACGGTTTTGAAATATAACATCTCAAACGACTTCGACAAAATAACAACTTAGGCGACTTAACGAACAACGACTTAAACGACTTCATGAAATTACGACTTAAACGACTCGACTAATTTTCGGCTTTGACGGCTTAACAAATTCGCGATTAAACGTCTTTTCGTCTCGACGATCGGCCAACGACTCTGCCTTTTCTTTTTCCCTTAGCAACGACTTATTGCGTTGGTCATGCACTAAACATACACACATGCACACACATATCAAATTCGTCCAACAAGCGAATCACCCGCCCTGCACGAGCTGTTGCCCATCGGCTGAGGCCTGACAAAAGAGTATCATGCCCCATCCCCACACTCGGCCCTTCTGCACAAGGACAGATGTCCTCAGATGCTTCTCTCGATATGGCTTTATTGCTATCACTTTCTTTGTCGCTAATTGCAAATCAGGTCTTAATTGCGTCCGTTTGATAGTCCTCCGATCATCCTTACGGTTCCTTCTTCGTTTTTTCCCTCTTCTTTTACTAAAACTCTTCATATTCTTAACTTTATCTCTAAATTTTTTGAGAGCTCCCACGTTCGTTAACATTCTCAATTCGTAGCTGGTATATCCCGATTCAGTTGGTGTCGTCCTACTGCTGGCATAATATACCGGATGCATATTTCTGTCACTTAAGATTTCGAACGCCCTTTTCTCCTTATCACCGAACTCGAAA
>NW_014570291.1:3233-7120 GCF_001313835.1 Polistes canadensis
GTCGAATCACCGGATTCTTGATATGGTTGAGCTCCACGTTGTCACAACACTGGTCGCATTCGATGCGATTTATTTCCGGGATGTAATCGTTGTGTTCCTTCTCTAATTTTTCGAATAACACTTCACCGTTAMCTCTTGTGATTTTAACTGTATTAAGGAAATCAGCACCAAGAAGCAGCTCATATCTTAGAAGTACATAAGAAATTACATATATCTCAACCGGATGCAAATGTCCGTCGATGAAAATATTCGTGCTGAATCTACCCAGTGTCTCAAAGCTATCGGACCCGATACCTTTAAACTTCTTATCACTACTCTGCAAACGCGGCGCGCCTATTCTTATGTAACATTCGGCCCTCACCAGTGTTAAATCGCTGCCCGTATCGACAAGGGCTGTTACCTCGAAATCATTCACTTTTATCGTTTTGCACGATTCTTGTGCAAACGGCCGTGCAACCACATTAATATTTCTTACAGTCTCTTTAATCTCGCGCTTCGGGCATCCCGGCGCAATATGACCATGCTCTCCGCATCGGTAACACTTGAAACCGCGTTCCTTCGTTAAGCAGTTCCTGCTGAGATGACCCTTTTCCCCGCAGTTGTAACACGCCAGCGGATCCAATCCTTGTGTCCTGCATTCGTTCTTTCCTCTTCCGTCGACACTCGTCGCTGTCGCCTGCTGCAACGGCTTTCCACGTGTCTTGTTGCCATAATTACTGGACGATAAAGTTAGTTTTTCGAATGCGCGCAATAACCATTCAGGTTCGTAAAAACACTGCATCCTTGCTTGATTCCGAAGCGTCGGATCGGGAATCCCTTCGACTAAATAATCGATAAGTTCGTAGTGGTCTTYGATCGGTACCCGATTAGCCTTTATTGTTTTGTCGTGATAATAATCTATGAAATATTCGTCTCTTTTCCACACACGATCTTGAAACTGCTTGAAACTCCCACACATATTCCATTTTTTCTATTTCTTCTCCCATCTCCCCTTTTACTCGCTCTCAAAATTTCGTTATTTCTCGTTTTTCTCCCTTCCTTCTCGTCCTCATCCTCCATATCACTTGCTCCGAAAGGGCTGCCTCACATCCTCYCATTTTCTCCACCGCTCAAGCTTCCTTTGCCTCTCGTTCCATCTCCACCGTTAGTTATTCAACCATATATTCATATGGTTTGCCCACACTTGCCTTCCTATTCTTCTTTCTTTCTCCGCAACCCCACCTTCTCGTTTCCTTCTCTTTCCTTGTCCAGTCGTTACTCAACCATATCCCTGACCCTTTTAATTTCTTTGCTTTTTTCATCACACTCATCTTCTCCGACCAATTTTTGAACTTTAATACTATCAGACATTTGCTGACGTGTTTTGTCACCGTTTGCCTTCACTTTTATGTATATATTTGTAAGATTTTAATTTATTATTAGCTATTGGAATTAATTCATAGCGTTTTTTATTAAAAAATAACGATTTATTTGAAATGAAAATAAAAAATTACATTATTGAAAATACTGCCCATCGCTTGCCACAACTTTTTCCTATCTTTCAGGTAGTAGTCGAATACCCCGTCGAAAAAACTCTTTGTCCTTGAAGGCAATAGATGAATCGATCCAATTTTGGCAATCTTCATAAGATATTAAATTTTCCTTTGATAAACCATGAGCCATTGATCGAAACAGGTGATAATCCGAAGAGGCAATATCTGGAGAATATGGCGGGGGGATTAAGACTTCTCATTTCAATGTTTCCAGATATGTTTTCACTGGTTTCACCACGTGAGGTCGAGCATTGTCATGCAGAAAAATAACTCTATCGTGCCTTTTGCTCCATTCCGGCCGTTTTTCCTTCAATGCACGACTCAGACGCATCAATTGTAAACGATAGCGATCCCCAGTGATGGTTTCATTGGGTTTTAACAATTCATAATAAACCACACCTTGTTGATCCCACCAAATACAAAGGAGGAGCTTACATCCATGAATATTGCGTTTTGCCAATGATGATGATAGTTGTCCAGGCTTAACCCATGATCTTCTGCGTTTCGGATTGTCGTAATATATCCATTTTTCATCACCAGTAATAATACAATGTAGAAATTTGTTTCTTTTGTACCGTTCAAGCAGTAGTTCACAGGTCATAAAACGTCTTTCAATGTCTCTCGGTTTTAATTAATATGGAACCCAATTTCCTTCCTTTTGAATCATTCCCAAAGCTTTAAGGCGTTTTCCTACCGTTGATAAATCAACCCCCAACGATGTAGATAACTCTTGAATTGTTTGACATGAATTTCTTTTAAGTAAACCCTCCAATTCTTTATCTTCAAATTTTTTTGGCTGTCCAGGTCGTTTCTTATCGTCTAAATCAAAATCACTACTTTTAAAACGCGCAAACCACTTCCGACACGTTTGATCAGCTAAAGCATGTTCACCGTAAACTTCCGATGACTTTCCGCAGCACTTTTATTCATATTAAAATAATCTAATAAAACTCCCCGCAAAAACACTTTATTTGGAAAAAATTTCGACATAATTAAATAGTTGCCACTTATTGTTATTAACAAATAAGAATAAGATGCGTCGTAAAAATAACACCTATTAACAGATGATTTACGATCACTTTGTTTCTGAAGGTAAAAAACAGAACACCGTAAAACCACGTCATCTCTCATCAAACGCTACGAATTAATTCCAACACCTAATATAATTTGAATTAAATAATGATTGAATCATTAACGCTTAGCAGTAATTTATTTATTTATTTATTTATTTATTTATTTATTTATTTATTTATTTATTTTACGGGATAAACCCACTAGTACAAAAAAAAGAAAAAGATACAATAAATGAGATCAGGATAAAATACAAAGTAGAGATTATAACAAAATAATGATTACAAAAAAAAAATAAAAAATAAAAATAAAAATAAAGATTATAAAATAATCACAAATTAACTGAGCATAATTCAATACAGAACAACGACCTATAGATTGACAAGCTAGTATATCATTAGGATGATTAAAAATAGAGCAGTGCKATAAATTATAGTCACCAAAAATAACAAGCTCAGAGGAAGCATTGGTAAGAAAAATCTCCTCAACCGATTTACAATGAGACTCATATATGGAGATGTCTGAGCACGGAGGAATATATACCCCGYCAATAATAACAGTTTTGTTATTAAGAGCGACCTTGACAAAAAGTTGCTCAATATTCTGAACTGAGACCTTCAAAAGGTGGCTAGAAAGATGTTTAACAACAGCAATCAGAAGCCCCCACCACGCGAAAAGATGCTATTTAGATTATTTCGATCTTGTCTGTAAATATTGTAATTTAATAGACCCAGCTCAGAATTCGAAACACTTTCACAAAGCCACGTCTCAACAAAAATAATAATGTCATAGACAACAGAGCTCGATGATACATTATTTCTCAAGTCTCCAAGCTTAGTTCTGAGCCCCCGAACATTTTGATAATAAATTATAGGAACAAGTCAATTTTTTTTGCGATTAGTTTTAGAATTGACAATTTTAGGCGTTCCATTAATATATTTTATGGTTAAGTTCTGATTACCATCATCAGTCCTAGCTTTCAATTCAAATCTTATAGCTTTTAARTACTCGCGTTGCGCTTTAGTGCGATCCTGAGCGATGACTACAGGACCACTATATTTTGATTTATTTTTTAAAATGGAAATCACCTCCTTTTTCRAGTTSAGGGTGACACGAATAGGACGAGATCTATCAGATGATCTCTTCCCAATCCTTCTTGTCCTTGACCCCAGATRAACAGAGGGGTCAATCTTCTTTATAATATCTTTTACTATATTATCATCCGAAAGAGGAGGCGCTGACGAGGTAGAGGCAATATTTTCATCAACATTGAAAAGAATAATA
>NW_014570291.1:7290-11868 GCF_001313835.1 Polistes canadensis
TTATCTCACGAATTACCAAACTGGTAATTGCAGAGCTCGAAGAATTAGAAATATTGGAAATATTGCTCGAACGAGATTCAACATTGCTTTTACAGCTTAAGAATCTTCCTTTGTTGAATGGATGCCCAGTCCGAGATAGGCAACTCGGATGAGCTGCAATTCCACACAGATTGCATTTAATAGGTTTTGCAACCCTATAATTGCACCCACTACAAGTAGTATTCGTTGTAAAATAGAAATTAAATGTAGAATAAGCAAAACTATACACTGTATGGAAATACGTTATAAAATGAGAGAGAACGTTATAAACACGTCTGACCTCACTGACAGATAAATACGGTTTAATGATTTTAAGAGAGATAGAACGGTCTATAATCTATTGCTGCGTATCCTGAAGAATTCTCACGGAATGCCCGAATATGGAATGCGCCCTCCGGTCCCTACAGACGCCTATTTATACCCTTTCCCCCTCTTCATCGTCTTGCATCACTTCCTGTCCATTTCTTCCAGAAACCTCTCGATGATTCTCCTTCATAAACTTCCGTATTTCTGGAACGAGAACGTTCGAGAGATTTCTGTGGAGCTACACAAAGACGACAAGGCTCGGACAGTGTAAACTTACTAACTTAACAAACATATCTACAGGAAACTCATACCATCACACATGCACTCTTTTGTAGGAAACTTAACTCTATGGTTTTCCTTCAAACATATTCTGAATCCTCACATATTTAAAAATTAAGAAATATGAAAAAAATTTGAAAAAACAGATAGAAAAAAATTTGAAAAAAAAAAACTCTCCCCATGAAGGATCGAACACTAACTAGCAGCACGAAAAACAAGTAAGCTACTACATATGCTAGCGCGCAACTTGATTAACAATCGCATTTAAGATAATATAAATATGTATAGAAAAAAATAAAAACTTTTACAGCTTTTTTCTCAAAATTGGCTTCGCATTTTGATAAAATACTTTACCACGATAACACCCTACTAGTATACTACTAATATACCAAAGCTCGTTAAAATCCGTGAGGGCACAACCGTAAGATCTTGTTAGGAAAGTTGGACAGGGTAATAATTTAAAACATATTTCGATCTTATTGAACGTTTCGTCCTTCTTCAGCAACTTGATCGTTAAAGTTAAAATTCTCTTATATATTATTACAAAAGCATACATTCTTATATTTTGTTTAAATAATAAAACTGTACTTAGAATCTATAAATCGTTAAATTTAAACACGTAATCAAAACAATACTCAGTAGTGAGATGATATTGCCAAGAAAAATGTTAACGTTTAAATGCAGTAACATTTTCTCGATGATTTTTTACCAATCGACGTTGATCCACGCGATGTAAAGATATCATAGTTTCATTAACACTTTCATTAACAAAAAACATCATTATTATTATTATACAATTATATAATATATATCCCTAGAACTATAAACTTATTTTTTTAACTCCCAAACTACAAACTGGGGTATATATTTTTACCCCAAGGGTTTTTATAGTCCCAAAAACTGTTCTGATAGCAATAATCAGACTTTTAAGTATATGAATTTTTTTGTTTTTTTTTCATGCCAAATAGAATGGTGAAGAGCAAATTCAATTTTACTTGAGTTTAATCGGTGAAAAATCGATTTAAATAAATTAAAGTACCGAAAAATCATTTAACTTCTAAAAATTTATAAATTTGTATACCCCAGTTAGCAGTTCTAAGGATATAAATTATAATTATTATTGCGAGATACGCATCTTTATAATTACTTTATACGAAAACTACTGGTAATATTTTGATTAACGCTCTTTCTAATCAATGGTCCCATCACTATTCGATAAATTATTTTCCGCCATTGTCATTTCCACAGACATCGATTATGACTGATATTGAATTAAATTAAACACATACATACAGTTATTATTATAATTCGTTAATTAAAATAAATATTCATATTAAATAATTTCAGAAAAGAGAGAAAATACAAACAAAAATAATATAGTAAGTAGAAATATAAGATCCGTGTAAAGATCGTAGATTCATAGCGTATATTAAAAATATTAATATTCGAAGTGTTAATGTAACTATCCAATAAAGAACTAAATTTTATATCCTGTAAACTGTGATTCGATGTAACGAAGTAACTGGTTTAAAAAGTGCGAGTAGAAATAGATCTATAAAAAAGATCAGAAAGAAAGGACAATCATCATTGTTATTCATAATTTTCTGTAATCCTGTATTTCTATTTTAGTTAGTAAGTTTGTATTAGTTAATAAATCTGTATCCAATTTTCGATATTAAGTTTACATTCAGTTTAATTAATAATTCATATTCAGAATTTCAATAATAAATCCGATTTCTGTTTTCGTTTATATAAGTCTGCATTCAGTATTAATTAATAAGTCCGTATTTTGTTATGTAAAATCAGTAAAACATTTATAAAATTGACCGGTAATGTAAAAGAATAAATTTGAAGATAAACAAATTTGAGAGAGTTAATAAAGTATTATTATTACCCACGACTAGAAATATTTTATTTGTGTTGATCGAAGCAGAAGCCAGACATTTTTCCCAGCAGCAGAAAAAGGTAAGCATCTTATTTTAATTCTTAATCATATTTACCTTCACTGTAATAGAATTCCAATAGTTTTTTTTAATAGATTTCATAGTTATAAATAATTGTGAAATAAAAAAAAAATTATGAAATAAATTATGATAACAGATATATAAACAAAATCACAATTAAATTAATTTATGAGTATTATATTATAAATGAAGTACACAAAATAATACGTTTATTTGGTATAAAATACAATATTATTAATAGTGTTCTACCAAGATTATACTTTCCAGCTAAGATATATTGTATAATTATTATATACTCTCGTGTAAATTCCTGGAGTATAATGAACCACAAAATTGACCTATATTGGTAATACCGATGATGTACAATCGTTATTGAAAATTGGTAATGGACCACCACCCTCACCTTAAAATATAATATATAAAGATATACCTGAATTAATAAATTGTTATATGCATTATACAAAGAAGAAAAAAATATCTTTACGATGTATAATTGAACGGAAAAAATAAACTAATGAGATAGTTCAAATTGAAATAAAAAATAAAATACAATATATACCCTACACGTGTTTTTGCTAAATTCACCGGCACATATTTGTAATTTTTTGATAATACAATGATTCAATTAGAATATGAAAATTGCTATAACTTTTGTTTCAAAATCTATTATGATTAACGATATTTATAGTTAGACTTTTAACAAATCGTTCGAATCAATTTTGCTTCCTAAAATATTCAAAAGAAAGAATCAAATTCATATCCATTCGAATGTGTATTTTATTATAAATTTGTTTAATTTGAAACTAATGTTTAATATTCGATGTTATTATACTTACCCCATTCAACGTAACCCCATCCTTTGTTTTCAGGTGAATCAGGTAAAATAGTTTGCAAACAAGCATGTATAACAAATTCATTAAATTCTACATCAGTTTCTAGTTTAAGGGGCACACCTAGTGTGAAATTTTGAAAAAATTGATTTTTTGTGAGCATATTTTGATAGTCTATATCTTTAAAAATAACATACTTAAATTTCAAATAAATATTTCAAATAGTTTTAGTCTCTTCAAATTTGAACTCGTGTCCTGTTTTAAAATGGTGCTCGGCTAAGCTAGTTAAATAATATTATATTCGAGTGACAGAGGAGGATGGGGAATGTTCCTGAGTCATTAAAGAAGAACGAAAATGCGCTTAGCGACCAATCCAACAGGAAGCGGATCGAAGCAAACAATTACAGGGTAGGTGATCTAGTTTTTAGAAGAAGCAAGGTACCGGCGTCGGRTGAAAGTCGAAAATTATTACCCAAATATTGGGGACCGTATCAATTCGAAAAAGTGTTTGGAAATGATTGCTATATCRTACGAGACATCGAGGCTGAGAAACAGAGTGGGAGAATTTATGAAGGGTTAGTGGCGATAGATCGTATGAAGTTTGTGACAAGAGTAGGAAGGTACGCGAATTGCGCAGAAACATGATCGAGTAAAAGCAAAATGGCCGAATTGTAGCGTGCGAGAATGTGATTGGTTCGGAAAGATTGGACAGTGAAATGGGAGGAGCGTGAGCAGAGTTGGAAGTAGGAAAACGGAGAAAATGAGAGAGTACGATTTTGTAACGCCTAACGTGGTCATGTATCTAATTAACATTTAATACAATTGTTTAAAATAAACTTTTTTCTGCCTGCATACCAAGATATTTGGCGTGTCTTGTTTTTGTCTTACCGTTTTTAACCCTTTGAGTGCTATGGACGCATATATGCGTTTGGTAAAAGTTGATACGCGTGTTTATCGTTTATCAATGTGAATGTAAAATAATGTTATATTTTTGTTGTATCTTGTCAGATGAAAATAATATTGTGAGAAACAAAAATTATAATTATTAAATACAATTTATTAATATTAACATCTGGTCATATTAATAATAAACTATTTCATTCGTAGAAAACACTTCAGTTAAAAGTATTCAGCACTCAAAGGGTTAATACACAAACATT
>NW_014570291.1:12793-15325 GCF_001313835.1 Polistes canadensis
ATATTAACGTAGAAATCTTTCTTACCGACCGATGTGAAAAAAGATGGAGATTTATCGTTATGAACGTTTTATAAATAATACGTCATATCGTTATATTTTATTATTATAATATGATTCAATGGGGGTTAACTATTACTAAAAATGTGTTAGTATAACAACATAATACTAAATAAAATGATAGCAAATCAATGGTTTCTTTAAAATAGGACATTGTATGCGGCTATTGGTGTATTTAAGTACATGAAATTTATAACAAAATTCATGTCCAATATTCTTCTTACGAAATACATATACATTTCGTTTCGATTTCTTTAACATTTTTAATTGAACCCTAAGTAGTCGAGGATAAATATCTGATATTGATGTTAACGTATTCACCTTCTTTGCCTCTAATTCAGGATCATATTCGAAATCAACGCCATTACGACTGAATTCTGCCATCGCAATCGCTGCGTATAAAAAACAAACAAATAATTTATGTAATTTGACATTAAAATTCTTTTTTTTATATTCCTCATTATATATTTTTGTTAATATTGTAATTTGTTGCAATTTTAGTACGAAAATAAAATTATATAGTTAATTGCATTAATATTTAATGTTTTATTCTAATGAAAAAGAACAAACACATAGGAATAAAATATTTAATCAAACGTTAACGAATTTTTATAAATATAAAATATTACAGATTTTGTAAGCAACGAACATTCGAAATTACTGTATAAAAAAATTCGTCGTTTCTAAGAAGAAGAYTTAAAGAAAAATATTTCGAAGTACTTTTTCAATCAAAAAAAGGGGGAGAAAAAATCTTTCAAAACATTTTACTTTCTTTTGGATTTGTTTCGCGAATTGTGATTCGAACGTTTAAGAATAATAATATAACATAAGTACATATAAAAAATAGAAATAGATAAGAAAAATTGAAGATACGTTTGAAAGATTAATAATCGGAACTTTATAACAAATTAAACGAAAAAACGTGTAAATTAATTTTATACAGAGAATTATATTACCTGTTGGTCTGTATAGATCACATGCCGAACAATATATAGACCGCATAGGGTCAGTCAGACGTCTGCAAGTATGGCATTCTGAAATGAAAAAAAGATAACAAAATATTGTAATTAAAATAAATACAAATAAAAGTATAAAGAGTAATTTTAATAAAAGGGATCGAATAAAATTGTATATATAATTAATAAATATATATCACTACGCTGAAGTTGATTAGATTGTTTCAGATAAATTWGTCTACTAAATAATAAATTGCTAAATATTAATAAATACAAACGATTGGTTTGAGTACAATATATTATTTATTTCTTCTTCTTCTTTTTTGGAAATAATTTTTCTCAACGATATTTTATTTATATTTTTTAACTGTAGGATAAATAATAGCATTGAGAATATAAAATCTGAATATATATTTGGAGTGATATCATTTAAAATCATTTTTTCATTATATTATTTATTAACGATAATTATGATAATTGAAATAAAAATTTTTAACCAACATCATGAATAAATAAGTAGATGAAAAAAGTCTTCAAGTGTAATATAAATTAATATTTACGAGGTATATTTTCTAAAAAAAAATTAAAAAAAATGATGCGTGTGGCTTTCGMGCGTAGGAAGTAAAATTTCTAACTATAATCTGCCTAATTATTATGGTTATTGGTGGGAATTGGTTGTTGTTGAAAATGTTGGATATTTCAAACTGTAGATTGTACTTTATTCATCGATTTCCATTGGTTGGTTTTCGTTTATAAATTGTATTGATGACTGTGTACCTACATGTCTGGAAAGACCAGTGAATTTTTGAAAAAATCGCCTGGTGAATTTGTATCACGATGCTATGCTTATTTCTTACGAAAAATATAAGAATATCAAGCAGTTATTACACAATATACCTCCTGTGCCTCATAAATATTTAAAAACATTGACACATAAAGAGTATAAATAAATACTATTAATAATGTTAAATTTATCAATATAATTAACGTTCAAAATAAAAAATACTACTTCTACTTTATTTCTTGTTATTATTTCTAAATGAAATTGGATTAATATGAAATATATTTGAAGTGATATTTGATTTTTCAAAACTGAAATTAAACGATTTTAACAATTGACTTTGTAAACGTCTTATGCAGGTTCGTGCACGTCGGCGCCTGCRCTAGTGTGAGTGCGTGCGGATGTTTGTTTAGGATATCGATATTCTTAAAATTAAGTGTAAGAACATARGCCGTATGTGTYACCCGTGGAGGGAATCCGATGCTCCGTTGTTCGATGGAAAAGTATAAAAGGGCAGTCGGACAATACGGCGGGATGATTCAGTTCAGTTCAGTTCAGTGCAGTTCAGTATTTGTCGGTTCTTATGTTAGTTATGATGAGCGAGGCTTAGTTTATGTTAATGGTCGGCTCGGGAAATCTTACGTCGAGAGAGTGACTTTAGAATAAATATATATATACTGATACCAAAACCTCGCCTCTTAATTCTCTTATGAAACCCTTCTTATGATTCTTATGTAT
>NW_014570291.1:17815-19335 GCF_001313835.1 Polistes canadensis
CAAATCCTGGATGTCAAGAGGATATATTCGAGAAAATTGGATAATAGACTTAAAGCTAAATTAGTTGTGAAAGGTTTTCAATAAAAGGATATTATTTATTAATGATATATRTTATCCTCTAGGAATGGAAAAGGATGGAAAATATCTTAGGTCAGGATGCAAAAGGGATAGAAGTATTAAGAAGAGTTATAAGGAAAAGAAAGGAAGCAGAGAAGAAGGAAGAAGAAGAAAGAAGAAAAAATTTTATGTAGAAGTAATTGTTATGTTGTTTATGTTGTTAGTTAGTTCAAAGAAAAAGGAAATAAAATTTAGTTTTAGTTTCAATTTTGTTTTAAAATTTAAATGTATTGAGATAGTATATATATATAATATATTTGTTTGAATTATTGAATTTCTGAATTTTTGTAAAAAGGAAAAGTGTATCGGAAGTCCTTCAAACCCGAAAGGGACGAAGTATAAATAAATAAAAAAAAAAAATATATTATCCTCTAGCAAAAAGTCATACATTAAMAATTCTATTTGTATATTGTTGTCAAAATTATTTTCAAATCGAATAAATTCATGTAGAGAGTGGATTTTTGAATAATAAAATTAACTCGGAAGTATATATGAATCAACCA
Organism: Polistes canadensis; assembly: GCF_001313835.1. NCBI lineage: Eukaryota > Metazoa > Arthropoda > Insecta > Hymenoptera > Vespidae > Polistes > Polistes canadensis. Next base: position 18,436 of record NW_014570291.1, read on the forward strand.
AAATATTATGATGATGAAACAGTCAGAGTGGTAAAATTGTCAAAAACGTTATACAGATTAAATGAAAATCTGAGAGATTGGTATGAATGTTTCGACGAGTATATAATWAGTTTAGGTTTTAAAAAAAACATATGTAGAATTATGCTTATATGTAAGTGTAGTAGGAAAAGATRTTGTTTATGTATTAGTCTAGGTAGATGACTTATTGATATGTAGTAATAATGTAAAGGAAATTCAGAGTTTAAAGAAATTGCTCTAATTTAATAAATTTAAAATGAAAGATTTAGTTGCGATAAAAAAAACTATCTTGAAATAARTATAAATTACAACTGTACAAAAGAAGAAATAAAACTAAGTTAAATGGAATACATAAAGTCACTAGCTTTTAAATACCAAATACAAAATCATAGATTGTATAATACTATCAATATAATATCTATGAGTATATATATTATCTATATAATATTTAAAAATTATAACAGCTGACAAATGTGAGTTTAATATTAAGTACAGAAATTTAATCTTATATAAGTTATGGTASGCGACCAGATGTAAATTACAGCATGAATTATTTAAATAGGTTTCAAAATTGTTATAGTGAAACATATTGGAAATATACACACTGCGAGTATTAAAGTATTTATATTTAATAAGAGACTTGAGTTTAAATTATAAAAGAAATGAAAACTGTAAAATTAYAGAATGTTTTGTAGACGCTGATTGGACTGGTAATATTGTTGATAAGAAATCAACATCATACTTATACTTTTATTACAGTTTCGATAACGTAATTGATTAGAAATCGTGTAAACAAAAAAACTGTAACTAAAGTATCAACTTATGTTGAATATATTGCGTTATCAAAGGCAGTAATCAATTCAAATTTCTAAAAGAATTCAT
>NW_014570291.1:20480-24567 GCF_001313835.1 Polistes canadensis
TAAACAGAAAGGAAGGATGAAGTACTGAGAAATTGAGACAAGAAAAATGTCCTAGCAGTGGGGGTTAGAGATACGTCGTGGTTGGGTCTACAAAGATGWCATAAAGAAATAGTGGGGGGTTATTAATAAAGGTTACCCTATTTGAAATTTAAATTTTAACAGTTTTTTTATCGTATTGTTTGTTTTTTTTTTCAAATTTTTAATATCTTTCGTTATATAACTTTTGCAAAAGTTTATTTTATATTTTTATATTTTGAATATACATCTATTTACATATATAAATATACTAAATTTTATTTTTAACACAAAATACAATTGAATTGTGAATGAATATAATTTTATTTTRAATATAAAATTAAATAAGCTGATCATTGTGTGTTAAATTAACGTTAAAATTAATATTTATTATTAAATTCATATTTTGGAATTAAAAAATAAGTTCAACAATCAWTTCTCCACACGTTTTAATGAATAAGAAATAACAAAATTTTAGTTATCTAATTGTAAGTTATATTAAAAGATAATTAACAATAAGTATAAATATAGAGTACGATTAATAAGTACAATATGGCGTCGTACAAAATTATCCTAGTTGAGAACAATATACTGTTTGTAAATTATTTAAGCGACCAAGGAAATCTAAATTAATTGTTAATTATACTAACTTGAAAAATTGACCAATAGTGCATTGCAACCTTTTTGTAATTATGATTTTCGATAGTATATAATTAAACTAAGGTCTTTAAATACATTTAAAAATATTTATATATATTTACATGGATTTATTTTACAATTAGTATAAAAACAAAATTATTTTGCAAAAAAATAAAAAAAAAATGTTTAAATTAAGAAAAGAAATAGAAATAAATTTCGACTCATCAATCGAAGCTCAGAATTAAGTTCAGAATGAACCAACCATAGTTTAAAAGAAAAAAAATAACAAAAAAAATAAAAAATACATTTGCATTTAAAAAATTCGAGGTTTTTTCCAAAGAAACGAAATTTTTCAAAGAGAATTTGACTTCAAATATTTGTATAATATTTATTTCGAAAAAGTACATTTAAAACCAAAAAATTTAACAAAAAAATGTACCGATAAGTCAATTTTTGCCAAACTTACGGCTATTTGAAAGAAAAAAAAGCCATTTCTTTTTTTAAATTCATAACATTTTTTGAACTGGGTGAAAAAATTTGAAAAAATTCTCAGAGAGACTTTCGATGAAGTAGAAAATGAGATAAGAAAATTTCAGTCAAATCGAAAGGGGTTTGGGGTCAAAAGTTGTCGATTTGACGTGGAATGTCCCATACATAATATAATATATAGTAGTATACCGATCATATACAATATATATATATACAATCATATACAAATATATGTTCGTGTGAGAAGTGCTAGTGAATAGGTTATGTAAAATGTGGAAATGTGATTGGCCATACAATAATGGCGACAGTGATTGTCTTAATGGTGTATTGGGTGAGGTGGGGGAGGAGGGCAAGCGGGATAATATATGAAAAAGAATTTGACAGAAATAATAGTCGTAATGGTCTGTGTGTTAGGCGTGGGAAGGTGGGGAGATTAGTATACAAAAAAGAATAGAACTGGTAAAAGAATAATTGAACTACGGTTAGACACGGTTTCCTGCTTATTTCCTAACTTTGGCTTAGAATGTTTTTTTTTTTACATTTCGCAATAAAAGTTCGATGAAAAAAAAATTGTCTCGAAGATCAGACCGTATAATGTTCTATTGTTTTTTGTTTATTGTTGTTTATTTTCAAAATATCGTACTAACTAATAATAAAAAAACAAATTAAAAATAGATCTATTCCAATTCAGTCTTCCCTTTTCTTTTTTTTTGTTATGACGAGTAAATTTAAGAAAGCAGTATTTCTTAAAAGTGTAGTTTCGTATATTTAATATGTTCTTATTATTTCTGTGTGTTCTCATGTTTATGCGCGAGTTATGTTACAGTGTACGAGGTATGAATTCACACACGTAAGTAATAACGAATGATTTATTTTGTTCAGGTAAGTGAGTAAATAATCAAACTAAAAGAAGTTGGTTAAAAATGCTTTTACTGATTAATACGTCTTTACAGATTGAATGCCCGACAGAGAGTGATTCGTCGCCGGTATGAGAGAAGTGATGGTAAGCACTTTCNAAAAAAATAAAAAAAAATTTTTAAATTAAGAAAAGAAATAAAAATAAATTTCGACTTATCAAGTGAAGCTCAGAATTCAGTTCAAAATAAACCAACCAAAGTTTAAAAGAGAAAAAATAACAAAAAAAATAAAAAATACATTTGCATTTAAAAAATTCGAGGTTTTTTTCCAAAGAAACAAAATTTTTCAAAGAGAATTTGACTTCAAATATTTGTATAATATTTATTTCGAAAAAGTACATTTAAAACCAAAAAATTTAACAAAAAAAATGTACCGATAAGTCAATTTTTATTGAGAACTAAGTGATCGAGGTAAAAAATTGTATTTATTGTAATGTTTATATATCTTTTTAACAAGTCATAATTAAAAAAAAATTTGTAGTTGCTGAGGAAGTCCCCAGTAAGGGACAAAACGTTCAACAAGGTCATAATAAATTGTTCATCAAATTTATTAACTGTCTTTAATTTCCCTTTGAAACTCATATATATTATATATTATATTCTGTATACAAGTAATTTACACTTTTTTTCGTTTAATTTGTTATAAAGTTCCATTTATTAATCTTTCAAACGTATCTTCAATTTTTCTTATCTATTTCTATTTTTTATTTGTACTTACGTTATATTATTATTCTTAAACGTTCGAGTCACAATTCGCGAAACAAATCCAAAAGAAAGTAAAATGTTTTGAAAGATTTTTTTTCCCTCTTTTTTTAATTGAAAAACTACTTCGAAATATTTTTCTTTAAATCTTTTTCTTAGAAACGACGAATTTTTTTATACAGTAATTTCGAGTGTTCGTTGTTTACAAAATCTGTAATATTTTATACCTATGAAAATTTCTTAACGTTTGATTAAATATTTTTGTTCTCTCTCATTAGAATCAAACATTAAATCTTAATGCAATTAACTGTATAATCTTATTATCATACTAAAATTTCAACAAATTATTAACAAAAATATATGTTAAGGAATAAAAATAGAATTTTAATGTCAAATTATGTAAATTGATTGTTTGTTTTTTTCTACACAGCAAATTCAATGAAGGAATTTCGTCAAAAAGGAGTTGATTATGAATATGATACTGAATCCGAGGAGGAAGAGATAAATGCGCAATTACCAAAATCAAATATTCATCTTCGACTACTTCGATTTCGACTTCAACAGAAAAAAATTAAGAAATCAGAATATAATGTACATAAGATTTATTATGTATTATTTATAATATTCTATTAATATTACAATATTAAAAGAATTTATTTCTTTAATATTGTTTATAAATGTTTATTAAAAAGTTTAATAAGGTATGTGACGTCCCGCAGTTGAACGAGTAACCCCACAAAAATTGCCCTATTTTCCGTTAAGCCGGTACTCTACCAGGGATCCGGGCTAGAAGAGCCAATAACTCGCAAGTTTAAAAAAAGAATGAGGTGTACTTACCCTTGAAAATTTATTAACATGACCTCTGGAGTGAATTGTGCTAAATCTTGATGATCCACGGACCTAATTGCCTCTGAATCGATTGCGTCGATTGGACGGTCGCAGTTTTGTCATGTGACGTCTAAAATTTCTTACTGCTACATTAAAAACTTAGAAATTTCAGAAGGYTACATGCCCCTCTTACAGCTTCCAGCTGGTATTTATGCTGGCGAAGCTTTAATTAAAAATAATAACGGAAAAGGATTTTTCAAGATTTCAAACACTACATCAGAGCAATATATGTTTGAAATCCCGCGTTTGAAACTTTCGAATTTTAGTGAAGATACCCTTCTAAATTCAGGATCTAATACTAGTAACAAAACTAACGATCCTGACTCGTCCGAGATCCTATCCTTTATCCATACAATTTTCACCGAAAAGAATGGAGAAGAGAGTCCTAAATTGGATACTCTTGAGGCCAAACCTTCCTTTACATCCTCTCGAGCCGA
>NW_014570292.1:0-2297 GCF_001313835.1 Polistes canadensis
TTTAAAAAAAAGAACACAATTTATCAAATCTCTTTATATTTAAATAAAAGTACCCAACACTTCAAATCTCGTTCTTATTGAATAAAAATACTCAACTAGTTAAATCTCTTTATATTTAAATAAAACTACTACTCTTATCAAATCTCTTTTTATTTAAATATACATGTCTACCTTACTACATTTTTTTTATTTAAATCAAAGTACTTAAGTTTTAAAATCTCTTTCTATTTAAATGATAGAGTACTGAACTGAATGTATCTATTTATATTTGAAGAAAAGTACCAAACTAATCAAATTTTTTTTTTCTCCAATAAAAGTAATAAACTTATCAAATATCTTCTCATTTGAATAAAAGTACTAAACTCATAAAATCTATTGTTATTTAAATAAAAGTACTGAACTAATAAATCACATTGTATTTTATTAAAAGTACTTTAGTTATTATTTCTCTTTCCTTTTGAATAAAAGTGCCAAACTCATCAAATTTCCTTATATTTGAATGAAAGTATCCGACTTATCAAATATGTTTTTATTTGACAAAACGTACTCAACATATCGAATCTCTTTTATATAAAATTGTTGATGTTAGGTGGAATAAATAAAAAATAGTGGTGTGTTATTAAACAAAAAATAACTCTTTTATTATAATACTTAATTAATTGCTTACATTATAAGTGTTACGACTGGCCGCTTTTTCTCTACAAACTGAACGTGCACACGCATGCTGGCTATATCGTAGCTCTTTACCATAGGCTCTCGACACACGCACTCATATATATGTAAGGACAGTAGTTTAAGCTATATTCAATTTAGCGCGTGAATAGGTAGATAAGTTAGATCTCTGTATTGAGATAGGTTAAAAAAAAAAACAGGTAGATTCAGTGTTACAAAGAAAGCAGGAGTGAAAGGATACAAAGATTAAGAGAAATACGTAAGAGAATTTATCAAGAAACAACGGTGTAGATATTAGCATTGAATTTTGTTTCTTTGTTATTACAGGTAGGATAAATAATAAGTCTAAGTTGTTACATTATTATTTTGTTTAAATTAAAATAAAAGCTTTGTTATTACAGAGAAACAATTCCACCTATTTGATTAGTGGGGCAAATTAACTCAAATTTAAAAATGTTTGATAAGCTTATAACTTTCATTTAATTAAAAAGAGATTTAATTAGTTGAGTAGTATCATTTAAAGGAAAAGAGATTTAATAAGCGGAGTACTCTCGTTAATATTGAAAGAAATTTTATAAGTTGAGTACTTTCATTTAAATAAAACAAAATTTCATTAGTTTAGCACTTTCATATAAATAGAAAGAGATTTGATTAGGCTGGTACTTTTACTCAGATGGAAAGAGATTTTATTAGTTTAATACTTTTATTTATCTAGAAAAACATTTTCTTAGTTTCGTTTCTTATTTTAAATTTAAAATGATTTTTTGAATTGGGTATCGTCAATCAAATGAAAAAAGATTTAATTTTTTTAAGTTATAGCATTTAAATAATAAAAGGTTAGATAAGTTGAGTACTCTCATTCTATTAGAAAGAGAATTCATRAGTTTAGTACATTTTTAAAAATTGATTAAGATTTAATGAGTACAGTACTGTAATTCAAATAGAAAGAGATTTAATGAGTTGAAATATTTAATTTATATAAAAAGAGATTTGATGATTTTAGTAGTTTTACTTAAATGGAAAGAGATTTTATGAGCTTAATACTTTCTTTTGAATGCGAAGAGATTTGATGAGTTTTGTACTTTCATTCAAACAGAAAGAGATTTAAAGAGCTAAGTTTTTTTATTTAAATATTATAAAGTTTTATAATTTTGAGTACTTTCATTCTTATGGAATAAGATTTATTAGGTTAAGTACTATAATCTTAATGAAAAAAGATTTAATAAGTTTTGTATTTCTATTGAAATAAAAAGAGATTTAATAAGTCGAGTACTTTCTTTTAAATAGATAGAGATTCAATGAGTTAAGTACTTTTATTCTAATAAAAAAAGATTTATTACGTCAAGTACTACTATTTAAAGAAAAGATATTTAAAATGTTGAATATTTTTATATAAATACAAAAAAATTCGATAAGTTTGGTACTTGTATTTGAATAGAAAAAGATTGGACGAGAATAGTACTTACATTTACATAGCAAGCGATTTGATAATTTAAGTACTTTCATTTAAATGAAATAAGATTCTATTATTTGAGTACTCTCGCTAAAATTGAATGATTACAAATGATTTAAGTACTTTTTTTAAATAGAAAGAAAAATAAGGCGTTAGGTACTTATATTCAAAT
>NW_014570292.1:3984-6214 GCF_001313835.1 Polistes canadensis
GATTTGATGAGATGAGTACTTTTATTTAAATGATAAGAGATTTAATAAGTTAAGTTCTTTCTTTCAAATAGAAAGTTATTTGATTAAAAGAGAACTCACATAAAAATAAAAAGTGTTTTAATAAGTAAAATATTTTTACTTAAACAGAAAGAGCATGGACATTTTAAGTACTTTTACTCTAGGAGAAAAATATTTAATGAGTTGAGTACTAGTACTTAAATGAAAGGAGGTATGATGAGTTTAGTATTTTCATTTTATTGAAAAATTAGTTGTTGAGTTAAGTACTGTCAGTAAAATAGAAAAGAATTTGATAAATTTGGTACTTTCATTCAAATGACTCGAGATATAATATGTTGATTACTTTCGTTTAAAGGGAACTGGATTTAATGAGTTTAGTTCTATCATTATTCAATGAATTCTTTAATAAGGATACTCCACTGATAAAATTTTTGTCTATTTGAATTAAAGTACTCAAATAATAAAATCCTTTTTTATTAGAATAACAGTAATCCACGCATCAAATGTTTTTCCCTTTTAGTGAAAACACTCAATGCAATAAATTTCTTTCTAATAAAATTACAGTACTTAACTCATCAAAAAACTTTCTATTTAAATAAAAGTTCTCTTGTAATCAAATAAGCAAAAAATACTCCTCTTATCAAACCTTTTTTTATTTATATAAATGTATTTACCTCATTAAATCTCTCATTATTTAATTAAAAGTACTTAACACAATAAATCTTTTTCTATTTAATTAAAACCACATAACTTATCAAATCTCTATCTATTTTAATGGGAGTACTAAACTCTATTAATCTCTTCCTATTTAAATTAAATTACTTAACTAAATAAATCACTTATTAAATCTCTTAAAGAGATTTAATAAGATGGGTACTTTAATTAAAATGAAAAGAGATTTGATACGTTTAGTACTTTCAGTAAAATAAAAAGATATTTGATGTGCATGTTTTTTTTTATTTAAATCAAAAGAGATTTATTTCATTAAATAATACCATTAAAATAGAAAAAACTTTGACAAGTTTANATTAAAAAGAGATTTCATGTGTCAAGTAGATTCATTGAAGTATAAAGAGATTTGATTACTTTAGTACTTTTATTGAATTAGAAATAGATTTAAAGAATAAATTACTTTTATGTATATAAAAAGAGATAAAATGAATTAAGTACCCTTAAGCAAATCAAAAGAGAAATTATAAAAAATTATTATTATTAAAATAGCAAGTTATTTTATGGGTTAAGTACTTTTATTCATATTGATAGAGATTTAATAAGTTAGGTACTTTTATTTAAATAGAAAGAGGTACGACAAGTTAGGAAATTTCCTTTAAATGGAAAGAGATTCGATAAGTTAAGTACATTTATTGAAATTAAAAGAGATTTAATAAGTTTAGTACTATCATTTAATTAGTAAGAGATTTGATGAGTTAAGTACTTTAATTTAAATAAAAAGAAATTTTTTAGGTTTAGTACCTTTATTCAAATGAAAAAAAATTTGATAAGTTAAGTACTTACATTTAGAAAGAAAAAGATTTGAAGTATTGAGTACTTTTGGTAATGGGAAAGAGATTTGATAAGTTTAGTACTTTCGTTCCAATTAAAAGAGATTTGATGGCTTAAGTACTTTTATTCGAATAGCAGGAGATTTAGTTAGTTGAGTACTTGCATTACATTGTAAGAAATTGAATAAGTTTAGTACATAAATTTAAATGGAAAGGCATTTGATAAATTTGGTACTTTTATCCAAATAGAAAAAAATGTAATGAGTAAGGTTTTTATATTTAAATAGAAATAGATTTGATGAGTTAGGTACTCTCATTTAAATAGTAAGAGATTTAATTAGTTGAGTTATTTTAAACAAATAGAAAGAGAATTAATAAGTTCTATAGTTTTATTTAAACAAAAAGAAATATGTATAGGTCAAGGACTTTTGTTCAAAGGGATAAAGATTCGATTAGTTCAGATCCTTTATTAAAATAGAAAAAGATTTGATAGGTTGAGTACTTTTATTTAAATGGGATGATATTTGATAGGGAGAGTACTTTTATATAAAAAAAAGAAAAATAATAAGATAAGTACTTTCTTCCTAATATAACGATATTTGATTAATAGAGAACTTTCATTTAAACAGAAAGTGTTTTGATGAGCTCAGTACTTTCATTTAAATAGAAAAAAAAATGATATTTTGAGTACTTTTACTCTAATAGAATGA
>NW_014570292.1:8619-10379 GCF_001313835.1 Polistes canadensis
CCCAATCAAGTGCTTCCAAATACTTTTTCACGGGAGCCGCTACATGTGGACGAGCATAGTCATGCAGGAAAATAATTTTTTCGTGTCTAGAATATTATTTAGGGCGTTTTTCCTTCAGTGCTCGGCTCAATCTCATTAATTGTGTTCAATAGAGGGCTCCGGTGATTGTTTCGCTCGGATTAGGCAACTCATAATACACTACACCCAGCTGATCCCACTTAATACACAGCATGAGTTTTTTTCCGTGAATATTCGGTTTTGCTGCTAATGTTGACGCATGGCTTGGTAATCCCCATGATTTTCTTCTTTTTGGATTATCATAATGTATCTATTTCTCGTCACCAGTGATAATACGATGTAAAAAAACCCTTTTTTCTATGTCTAGCAAGCAGTATTTCACTCAAGCATAATCGGCGTTCAATATCTCTCGGCTTTAATTCGTACGGAACCCAGTTTCCTTGCTCAATAATCCTTCCTAATGATTTTAAACGATGTGAGACTGCTTGCTGAGTGACTTCTAATTTTACAGCAAGTTCTTTTTGTGTTTGAAATGAATCTTCCTCCAATATTTCCTCCAATTCTGCATCCTCGTAAATTTTTGGCCTTAATCATATGCTTCTACGAGCAATTGATGCGCCACAGCAGCAGATTTCTTTATATTAAAGAAGTAAACTAATATTTCCCGCAAATGACGCTTATTTGGCTCAAATTTGGACATTTTTAACTGAAAAAAATTATATTTTACAAATATAATATCAATAATATTAATAGGTTATGTTGTTCTTAAACGTCCAAACTAATTTTTAAGCAGAATATCATCTGCGGAAGTTAACGGAAACTCCGCGCTGCGCTATCAACATTAAAACGGCGGAAACTTATTTAAACACCTAATAATAAACTCATCAAATCTCTTTCTATCTAAATAAAAGATCCTAATTTATCTAATTTTTATTTATTTAAATAAAAGTACCTTACTCATTAAATCTTTTGGTACTTGAATGGATGTACTTAAATTATCAATCCTATTTCCTCCTAACTAATAGTATTTACCTTAATAAATCTATTTTCATTTGATTGAAAGTACTAATCTCATTGAATCACTTTTTATTTAAAATAAAGTACCCAAGTCATTAAATCTCTTTCTATTTGAATAAGAGTAACTAACTAATCAAATCTCATTCAATTTAAATGAATGTACCTGACCTATCAAATCTTTCTCTATTCAAATAATAGTACCAGCCTCATTAAATTTCGTTTTATTTTATGAAGAGTACTCAACTAATTAAACCTTTTTTCATTTAGATGAAAGTACTCAACTTATAAAATTTTTTTTCTCTTGAATGAATGCAATCAATAATTCAAATGTCTTTTTATTTATATTAAAGGACTTATTACATCAATTGTCTTTAAATTTGAATAAAAGTACCTAATTATTTAAATCTCTTTTTATTCATAAAAAGTACCCAATTAATTAAATCACGTTTGATTTGAAATAACGTACCTTGATTAAATCTTTTTACATTTAAATAAAGAAACTTAACTCAATAAATCTCTTTTTATATGAATAAAAGTACTTAACTCATCAAATCTCTTTATTTTAAAGTGAAAGTACTTAACTTATCAATTTTTTACTACTTAAATACATGTACAAAACTCACAAAATCATTTTTTATTTGCATTAAAGTACTTACTAAATCAAATCTCTTTTTATTTAAATAAAATTATAACTAATCAAATCTCATACTATATAAATGAATGTA
>NW_014570292.1:13240-19673 GCF_001313835.1 Polistes canadensis
TTTAATAAATTTCTTTTCATTAGAAAGATAGTATCCAACTCAACAAATCTCTTTCTATTTAAATAAATTTTCCCAACAAATTAAATATTTTTCCATTTAAACGAAAGTTCCCAACACACCATACCTCCTTTTTTTTTTTTTAAAATACTAAATTCAGTAAATCTCTTTCTATTGTAATGAAAGTACTCAACTTACTAAATCTTCTTCTATTTGAAATTAAGCATTATACAAAACAAGTATTTTTCTATTTGAGTGTAAATATTTAAATCGTCAAATCTTTTTTTTTTGCATCATAGTAATAATCTCATCGAATCTCTTTCTATTTAAATATAAGTACTCAACTTATTAAATCTTCAACTATTAAAATAAAAGTACTCTACTTAATAGATCTCTTTCTATTTGATTCAAAGTACTCAACACATCAAATCGCTTTTCATTTAAATAAAAATACCTAATACATCTAGTCTCTTTCTATTTTAATTAAAATACAAAATTCATCTAATTTCTTTGCATTTTAAATATAATTTGAGTATCTTAATATTTTCAATATTATACAACTCATTAACATCAAAAGTCAACCTGACATACACTCTGTCTTGTTTTTAATAGCACATCTTTTCGTCGCAAAAAAATTTTTCAATATATTTAAAAAAAATTTTCGCTGCTATCTAGAATAAATATTAGTTTAAAACTATCAGATATGTAAAGAAGTGTTATATAACAAAAGATTTAAAACGTTTTCTTTCAAGTTTTAAAGCGTGTACTAAAAGATAAAAAGTGTTAGGTCAAATAAAATCTAGCAAATATCATTAACTTTTATACAACTGCCGTCGAAGAAAAGAGAATTAATCGTTTTATTGCAAATTTTTTTTGTTTCTTCTCGTATAGAATTCAATTATTTTTCAACAAAATTCGATTGTTGTCAACCAAACATCCATTCTGTCTTATTTCTAATAGCACATTGTACCTTCGCAAAAAACTTTCTAATATATTTAGGAAAATTTTCGCTGCTTTTAAGAATAATTAGGAGTAAAAACTATCAGATATCTAAAGAAATGCTATAGAACAAAAGCTATAAAACATTTTCTTTCAAGTTTTAAAGCGTATACTAACAAATGAAAAGTGTTTAGTCCGATAAAATCTAGCCAATAACATTTTTATTTTAAAAATTGCAGTCCAGAAAAATAGAAAAAATCATTTAATTACAACTTTATTTGGTTAATTTATGTTTCGAATTCAATTCTTTTTCGTCGAAACACGATTGCAGTCAACCTGACATCTATTCTGTCTTTTTTCTAATAGCACATTGTACCTTTGCTCAAAACTTTTCAATGTATTTAGGAAAATTTTCGCTGCTTTCTAGAATAATTATAAGTAAAAACTATCAAATATCTAAAGAAATGCTATAGAACATAAGCTATAAAACATTTTCTTCCAAGTTTTTAAAGCGTATACTAACAAATGAAAAATGTTAGTTAGAATAATATTTAGAAAATGATATTTATATTTTCACCACTGCAGTCCAAAAAAAGGGAAAAAATCATTTTATAACAACTGTTTTTTGTTACTTAACGTAAAGAATTTAATTCTTTTTCAACGATACTCGATTGTATTAAACCTGACGTCTACTCTTTTTTGTTTGTAGTAGCAGATTTTTGCCATTGCTAAAAATGTTTTGGTATATTTAAAAAGACATTTTTGCTACTTTCTGGATTAAAACTGTAGTTAAAAACTATAAAATTTCTAAAAAAGAGCTGTATAACAAAAGCTATAAAACGTTTTCTTCCAAGTTTTAAAGCGTATACTAACAAATAAAAAGTGTTAAGTCCGAAAGAATTATGCAAACATCATTTATATTTGGACTACAGCAGTCAAAAAAAAGGAAAAAAATTCTTCTATTACGACATTTTTTGGTTACTTTATGTTTAGAATTCCATTCTTTCTTGACAAAACTCGATTGTAGTCAACCTGACATCTTTTCTGTATAGTTTCTAAAAGCACATAATAACCTTCGCTAAAAAATTTTTAATATATTTAGAAAGAAATTTTCGCTACTTTTTGTATTMGAGCGTAGTTATAAAATAAAAACAATCTAAAAAAGTGCTATTTACCAGACGCTGAGAAACGTTTTCTTTCAAGCTTCAAAAAATTGTTAATTCCGAAAGAAATAGGCAAGCATCATTTATATTTTGACTACTGCAGTCAAGAAAAAGGAAAAAAGTTGTTTTATTTCGATGATTTTTGGTTACTTTACGTTTAGAATTTAATTCTTTCTTGACAAAACTCGATTGTAGTCAACCTGACATCTTTTCTGTATAGTTTCTAAAAGCACATTTTAACCTTCGCTAAAAAATTTTTAATATATTTAGAAAGAAATTTTCGCTACTTTTTGTATTCGAGCGTAGTTATAAAATAAGACCAATCTAAAAAAGTGCTATATAACAGACGCTATGAAACGTTTTCTTTCAAGCTTTAAAGCGTATACTTACAAATAAAAAGTGTWARGTYTGAATGAATTATGCAAACATCATTTATATTTTGACTACTGCAGTCAAGAAAAAGGAAAAAAGTTGTTTTATTTCGATGATTTTTGGTTACTTTACGTTTAGAATTTAATTCTTTTTGGACAAAACTCGATTGTAGTCAACCTGACATCCATTCTGTCTTGTTACTAATAGCACATTTTACCGTCGCTAAAAATTTTTCAAAATATTTAAGAAAAATTCTCGCTGCTTTTTAGAATAAATAATAGATAAAAACTATGTGATATCTTAAGAAATCGTGTATAAAAAAAGCTATAGAAACCTTGTCTTTTAAGTATTAAAGCGTATACTAAAAAATAAAAAGTGTTGGTTACAATAAGATCTAGCAAATATCATTTAAGTTTTAAAAACTGCAGTCGAAGAAAAGAGTAAAAATCATTTTATTACAAATTTATTTAGTTTTCTAACGTGTAAAATTCAATTATTTTTCGGAAAAATTTGATTGTGGTCAACCAAACATTTATTCTGTTTAGTTTCTAATAGCACTTTTTACCTTCTCTAAATAATATTAATTATATTTAAAAAGAAAGTTTCGCTTCTTTTTCGAATAATTCGTAGAAAAAAGTTATAAAAAATCTAAAAAAGTGTTATTAAACAGAAGCTATGAAACGTTTTCTTTCGAGCTTTAAAGCGTATACTTTCCAAAAAAAATGTTTTTAGGCTGGTAAAATTTGGCAAACATAATTTATATTTGGGATACTGCGGTCAGAAAAAAGGAAAAATTCATTTTATTACGACTTTTTTTGGTTACTTAACGTGAAGGATTTAAGTCTTCATTAACGAAACCAGATTGTACTAAACCCGACATCCATTTTGTTTTGTATCTAGTAGTACCTTTTTACCGTTGCTAAAAATGTTTAATTATATTTTGAAAGAAATTTTCGCTACTTTATGGATTAAATTGTAGTTAAATACTATAAAATCTCCAAAATAGTGCCATATAACAATAGCTATGAGACGTTATCTTTCAAGTTTTAAAGCGTATACTAACAAATAAAAAGTGTATAGTTCAATAAAATCTAGCCATTATCATTTACATTTCAACAACTGCAGTCCAAGAATAGAGAAAAAATCATTTTTTTACAACTTTTTTTGGTTACTTAACGTAAATAATACAATTCTTTTTTGACGAAACTCGATTGTAGTAAACCTGACTTCCATTCTGTTTTGCTTCTAGTAGCAAATGTTTACCGTCGCTAAAAATTTACTAATATATTTAAAAAAAAATTTTCATTATTTTCTGGATTAAATTGTAGTTAATTACTATAAAATCTCTAAAATAGTTCTATATAACAATAGCTAGGAAACGTTATCTTTAAAGTTTTAAGGCGTATACTAACAAATAAAAATTATGTAGTTAAATAAAATCTAGCCATTATCATTTTCATTTTAACAACTGCAATCTAAGAAAAGAGAAAAAATCATTTAATTAAAACTTTTTTTGTTACTTCACGAGCAGAATTCAATTTTTTTTGACCAAATTCGATTGTAGGCAACCTAACATCTATTCTGTTTAGTTTCAAATAGCAAATTTTTACCTTTGTTTAAAATTTTTAAATATATTTAAGAAAAATTATCACTGTTTTCTAGATTAATTATTAGTTAAAAACTATTAGATATCTAAAGAAGTGCTATTTATTAAAAGCCTAAAAACGTTTATTTTTTAAGTTTTTAGACGTTTTTTTTACAAATAAAAAGTGTTTGTTCTGATAAAATTCAGCAAATATCATTTATATTTTAACAACTGCAGCCAAAAAAAAGAAATAATTATTTTAATACAACTTTTTTTAGTTACTTCACGTTTATAATTAATTCTTTTTTGACAAAATTCGATTATCGTCCACCTAATATTTATTCTGTTTAGTTTCTAATAGCACATTTTTACCATCGCTAAAAAATTTTTAATACATTTAAAGGAAATTTTTTTTACTTTGTAAATTTAAGTGTAGATATAAACTATAAAACTTTTATAAACATGCTACTTAACAGAAGCTATAATTCCTTTTCTTTCAAGCTTTGAAGCGTGTACGTACAAATAAAAAGTGTTAATTCCAAAAAAAATTTAGCACACATTATTTATATTTTGATTACTGCACTTGTCACGTCCTAGTGACGATTTGGTATACCGAACGTACTATCTAAAAGATTGTGATTTGTCCTCCTGTCATAATTATAAAATTTTTTAAAATTTTGTAACTTACATATTTTTATTAATACCATTATATTATATTAATAACATTTATTACATTATTATTAATATTATTACATTATATTATTAACATTTGCGCGTGGATACGATACAATTACTAAAATAATTTACCGTTGTATAACAAGTAACCGTAAGGTAATTCACTTTATATTATATTTATTGTAAATTCTATTTTACATTACTTTATTTTTATATTTTACACTATTTTTCYATTTTACATTATTTCTATTTACAATTACTAGGATAATTATATTGTAGTCGCTGTAATAACTATTTGTATTGGGCGCTCTTATGAACGACCATCGATAATTATCATTTTTTGCACTGCATACGGTAATAATGGAACGTGTGTCGATGGTTATTCATAAGGAAATCTACCCTACCGACAAATAAAGTCGGTAAACGGTCTTTTGGAAGTCGGTATTACCGATTTCGTGCTCCCACATTACCAACACTTATTATTCAACATTTAGTTAATATAACAATTATTATTGGCATTTGTCTTTATTTAAATAATTGCTGCAAATAACATTGTTATAAATCTTATTTCTTTTTTCTAATCAAGGATAAATTTTGACAGTTATTAATAATTAATAAAATAAATAATTTTTAACATTTAATAAAAGGTAATAATGTTAGCTTGCACGTAAGAATTCCATGGTCGTGATAAAGGCACACGTGCAATGAAAGGAAATCTATTAGCTCAAGTATAAAAAACACGTGCAGTTCCGAGAATCTCTAACTGATAGTAACTTAACACCATCCTCTCTTTGGAGAACTCACGCTTGATTGTAACCTATATCTTTCTAAGGCAAAATTCCATTCTCAGCTGACGCAGCGGTTTGGCGCCRGATGGTAACTAATATTTATTCGCACGTGCAAAACTAATAAATCAGCACATTTCTTTCTCACGAGTTGGTCATGCTTGGCAGTGGGGGAGGCATTTAGCGCGAGTGGGGGTACCTCTCACTCGGCCGTGCGGTACTCGACGTAGGGAGCTTGGGTACTCCCCTCCAGTCAGTCTACCGGCAACTTCGAAACTATTCACTCGAAAATATAAACTTAATAATAATTACTTCTTTCTAATAATACATACTTATACGTTTTGTGCCTAAGGGTCTCTCTTCCTCTAAGAAAGCCTCAGACAACTCTTTAAGATTTGTCTCTTTTATACGTTAGACAAGAGAAGTCTTTTTCAAAATACTCTTTTTATTTTGTCGGCTAGGAAGATAGACTTCTCTATTATTTTGTGCTATCAATTGTGTAACTTAATATAAGAATATACTTTAGTTTTACCTGTGAAAAAGTGACATTATTCTAATAGATAAAACCCATATAACAACTTAATCCTGCGACCGTTTAATCAACATAATCGATTCAGAAGCGGTTAGGTCGGTGGATTATCGGAAGTGGGCACAATTCGATCCAGAGGTCATCTTGATACTTTAACAAGGGTAAGTGCATCTTATTCTTTTTAGAACTTACTAGTGCTGGCTCTTCTAGCCCAGATCCCTGGCAAAGTACCGGCTATACAGACTAACCAAAATTAATGCAAACTTTTGTGGGGTTGTTCGTTTAATTGCGGGAACGTCACACAGTCAAAGAAAAGATATCAAATTACTTTATTACAACATTTTTTGGTTACTTTACGTAAAAGATTTATATCTTTTTCAACGAAACT
>NW_014570292.1:20143-22530 GCF_001313835.1 Polistes canadensis
TCCTTCTTTTTTTTTCTAACGGCTTCTCGTGCTACGTACTTCCGGTACACGTGGCGTGATATCCGGTACACGTGGCGTAGCTTATCTATTACTGCTTGTAAAAAATCTATTATAATTTCACTATCTCTATTTTTCTGTACATAATATCTATTAAATCTTGTTACACATAAATTCTACCAGTAAATTCCTCATTTATACAGTCCACTAGCTTATCTCGCCTATCTCCTTGTCTTCATGTAGAGCATCTCATTCAAACCTACTAATCTTTCTCTCTCGAACATTTTTTGGTCCTTTGAGCCGGATATTAGAATTAATTGTGAGTGTAACAAGATTTAACGTTTGTGAAAAGTGTCGTGTACAACCCCTGTCGCATTGCTGAGCACCCAGGACGTTGTGCTGCGACAGGAAAAACAGTTCAAGGGACCATTAGCGCAATTTGAAATTCGGCTTCTCAAAGTACAGGGTGATAGTTCCCACGTCTCTAATCAACTAGGGAAAATCTAGGTGGCGCGGGAATCCGGCACTAGAGAATTATCGTCATCTCCAGAAGTAGTGGGGACGGCCCCACCACTACACTACAGTCTCGCCTAGTCACCGCAATCCTGCCTCAAGATGGCAGCGAAACTAGCGCTGCAAGAGGCGCGGGCTTACACTATCTCGAATCTGCCTGCCAATGCAAAAAACTTTCACGCTATGGACCTCTCAACCGCTGTCGACACAAGGGAGTTGCTTCGATCAGCATGGTCAAAGTTCGATGCCGAACACGACCGCATCGTATCGTCATCTCGCGAAACAGCAATAGAACAGTTGTATTTTAAGGAAAACTGGTACGATGCGACCATGCAGGCATATCTAGGCGGGGTAACGCTGTTAAACTTGCAGATAGAAGAACTCTCCCAGCAAGTAACACCTGTCACATCTCAAAGAGCATCTCGTTTCAGGACAGTACTTCCCACTATCTCATTACCGAAGTTCTCCGGTGCCTTCTCAGAGTGGAGACCCTTTGAGGAACTATTTTCCTCAATGATAAAAGACAACTCAGACCTCTCACAAGTGGAGAAGTTACATTATCTCAGAACCAGCCTGGAGGGAGCAGCGGCTAAAGTCATCTCAGATCTGAAATTATCCGCTGATTCTTTTACGATAGCATGGAATAGATTGTCAGACAGATTCGACAACAAACGCCTAACAATCCTGGCTCATCTAGATAGGCTGATGGCCCTTCCTCGCAACAAGGAAAGGTCATCTGGATTCCTCAACAAATTAATCAATATAGTAACGTCATCTCTCAGTGCTCTAGAGTCATTAGGATACCCGACTAACCAATGGGATCACATCTTCGTTCATCAGGTGGGATTAGCGTTGGACGACAAGACTCGCAAAGACTGGGAAACCAGACTAGGAACATCACGCGAGTTCCCACCGCTAGATAAACTAATGAGTCATGTCACTAGCACGGCTAGAGCACTGGAACATATCGAGACTCGTAGGTCTTACGAGGGATTCAGGAAAACATCTCAACGGCCTAAATCTCCTCCCACAAGGTCCTATGCAAGGGCCTTGAACGTGAAGGCTGTGGCTACCACGCCTGCGAAGACATCTCAGAAGCCCGGATCATCTCAATTGGCAGTAGATAAAAGGCCAATCGGAAAACATCCTTTGCCATTCATCAATGACCTTTCCAATAACTGCAGCTATTGTAGTAATAAGCACTACATCGCCTTTTGCCCTCTCTTCAGGAAGTTAAATCGAAAAAAGAAGGAGAAGGTCATAGCAGAATCGCGCCTATGTTATAACTGCTTGGGCAGGCATAACGTTAGGCAATGTAAGAGTACTAGGCGATGCAACCAGTGTGGAGATCAGCACCACACGCTCATACATCCCGAGAAAAGGATGACATCGCACAGAACATCTCCTCCTACATCCAGAACATCTCCTCCAATCTCCAGAACATCTCCTCCTATCTCCAGAACATCTCCTCCCATCTCCAGAACATCTCCTCCAATCTCAAAGACATCTCCTTCAACATCGTCTAGGACATCTCCTCCTACATCAAGATCATCGCTGYAAATMTCAAGRAMTTCAAGCTCTCTCTCAGAGACAACACAGACATCTCAGAGAGTCTCGTCCTCGCAGGGCTCACATGTATCGTCGGATGAGTCACCGAGAGAGGATCGTCGTTAATCTCCCAAAAAGTCATCTCATCGCCGATCCTCTAGTCCGAAGTCATCATCATCCACTTCCGGTACATCGACTCCCAGACCTCTCTCCCAACCGAAGGCTTCAGTTTATGGCTCCTCTCACCAGTCATCTTCTACTCATTTATCTCCACCTAAGTCTATACCTACCAAGAAGAGTTCTTCTCAGAACTTTTCAAAAAAGGCGTC
>NW_014570293.1:0-2044 GCF_001313835.1 Polistes canadensis
TACATTACTTATTAAATCGCTTTCTTTATTAATAAAAGTACTTAACTCATCAAATATCTTTCCCTTTAAATAAATGTACTTATTCTTATCAAGTCTGTTTCCATTTAAAAAAAAATACTTAACTCTTTAAATCATTTTTCATTTAAATAAAAGTATTCAAATTATCATATCCCTTTCTATTTAAAATATAATACTTAATTCATCAAATCTATTTCTATATGTTTAAAAATACTAACCTTTTTAAATCTCATTCAATTGAAAAGACAGTACTTGTCGTATTCTGACGTCCCCGCAGTTAAACGAGTAAAAACGAGTAACCCTACAAAAATTTGCCCTATTTTTGGTCAGTCCGTAAAGCTGGTACTCTACCAGGGATCTGGGCTAGAAGAGCTAGCACCTGCAAGTTTAAAAGAAGAATAACGTATACTTACCTTTGAAGAATTATTGACATGTCTTCTGGAACGAATTGTGCCAAATCCTTATAATCCACGGACCTAACTGCTTCTGAATCGATTGCGTCGATTAAACGGTCGCAGAAATTCGGTGTAATACGGGTTTTTGCTGTTCAAATAATGTAACCTTATTCACAGGTAAAACCAAAGTATATGCTCAAAAGTTACTCAAATAATTACACAAGGCTAAATCAACAAAATAATGGAGAAGTCCGTCTTCCAAGCCAATAAAACAAGAAGAGTATCTTGAAAAAGACCGCTCCTATTTTCAACGGATAATAAAGACAAATCTAGAAAGAGTTGTCTTAGGCCGTTATAGGAAGAGAAAGTCTCAAGTACAAAAACGCGTGAATATCTATTATTGGAACAGAGGTTATTAAAGTAAGTAAATATTCTTGAGTGAAGAAGTTTCGAGGTTGCCGGTAGATCGTAGGCGAGAAGTCCCGTGACTCCCCACGTCGAGCCCAGAACGACTGAGGTACCCCTACTCGCGTCAAAATGCCCCCTCCACTACCGACCATCACCTACTCGTGAGAAAGGAATATACTTTATATAAAATATTAACATTTTTATTTAATATTAATGTTATTAATAATAAGAATCATTTACTTTATTGATTGCCAATAATCATCAAAGATATTCTCAAATAAAGGTAAAGTTACCTAAATGTTACCCGCTGCAATCATTTAATTTATAATAAATGCCAACAGTAATTGTTACATAAACCAAATGTTAATTAACAAAAGTCGGTAATGTAGGTAAGGCCGGTTACCCTATGAACGACAATCGACACATGTTCTTACTATTATCACATGCTGTCAAAATAATAACCATCGATGGTCGTTCATAAGAGTGCTTAATACGAATAGAATTCACAGTGTATATAATGGAAGGTGAATTATTATAAAACAACCGTATTGTTTAACACGAGATTAGTAATGTTTACCCAATTGACATAATACGTAGAAAAATATAGAAAGCTACAGTATACAATGTAACTATACGCATATGTAATTAGAGTAAGTAAAAATATGTAAGTAACAAAAATTTAAATATTTTTATGTATAATATGACAGGAAGATAAATCGCAACTATTGAATATTGGTTATAAAATGATTAACATTGGATAATACGCTCTGCCATACAAAGTCGTTACTAGGACGTGACATATTCTAACCAAATCTCTATTTAAGGTAAATAAAGTACTTCACACATCAAGTCTCCTAATATGTAAATAAAAGTACTCCTCTTATTAAATCTTTTTCCCTTTATTTGATATTACGTATTTAATTAAATTCCTATTTATTTGAAATAAAGTACCTAACTTACTAAGTCTCTTTTTATTTTAATAAATGTACGCATCTAATCAAATCTTTTTTTATTTTAACGAAAGTACCTAACTCATGAAATCTTTTTCCAGTTAAACGAAAGTACTCAACTCATTTAATCTATTTCTATTTAAATGAAAGTACTTAACTTAACAAATCTTTTTCTATTTAAATAAAAGTACCTAACTTATTTATTCTTTTTTAGTTTGAATAGAAGTACTGGATATATCAAATCAATTTCTATTTAAAATAAAGTACTCAACT
>NW_014570293.1:5112-14429 GCF_001313835.1 Polistes canadensis
AATCTTATTAAATCTCATTTTATTAAAATAAAAGTACCTTACTTATTAGATTTTTTTCTATTTAAATAAAAGTAGTAAACTAATTACATATCTTTCCCTTTAAATGTAGGTACCAAACTCATCAAATCTCTTTCTATTTGAATAAAAGTACTTAACTCATCAAATCTCTTTCCATGTGAAAGAAAGTGCTAAACTTATCAAATATCTTTCTGTTTAAATACCAGTACTAAACTTAACAAAGCACTTTCTATTAAAATAAGAGTAATCGTCCCATCCAATCTCTTTATAGTTAATCGAAAAAACTAAACTCATAAAATTTATTTCTATTTAAATAAAAAAACTAAACTTATCAAATCTCTTTCTTTTTGAATGAAAGTACTAAGCTCACCAAAACACTTTCCCTTTGAATAAAATTATTAAACCCATCAAATCTGTATATAGGTAAAAGAAAGTACTTAACTTATTAAATCTCTTTTCATGAGAATAAAAGTACCTAACTTATCAAATCTCTTTCCATTTGAATGAAAGAACTAATCTCATAAAGTCTTTTTCTATTTGAATAGAAGTACACAACTGATCAAATCTATTTACATTTGAATAAAAGTAATCAGCTTATTAAATATCTTTCTATTTGAATAGAAGAACTTATATTATCAAAGTTTTTTCCATTTTAATGAAAGTACCTTACTTATCAAATATCTTTCTATTTAAATAGTATACTCTACATATCAAATCTTTTTCTATTTGAATTAAAGTACCCAACTCATCAAATCTTTTCCAATTCAAAAAAAAGTACTAAACTCATTAAATCTCTTTCCATTTAAACGAAATTTTCACACACATTAAATCTCTATCTATTTAAATATAAGTACTCAACTCATCAAATCCTTTATTATTTAATAAAAGTACTTATTTCATCAAATCTATTTTTATTTTAATTAATGTACTTAACTCAATAAATTAATTTCTATTACAATGAATGTACTTTAAATAAAAAATCTCTTTCAATTCGAATGAAAGTACTCATCTCATCAAATCTTATTCTATTTAAATAAAAGTACCTAACTCATAAATTTTATTTTAAGTAATTTAATAAATTTAGTACTACAATTTAAATAGTAAGAAAGTTGATAAATGTAGTACTGTTATTAAAATGGAAAAAATTTGATATATTAAGTACTTTCATTCAAATAGAAAAAGATTTAATGAATTGAGTACTATTATTTAAAGGGAAAGAAATTTTTATAAGTTTAGTACTTTCAATTAAATTAAAAAAGATTTGTTATGTTAACACTTTACCGACCGCTAGCGGTTCGAACATACTATGCCCTTTTCACCTCCCACTCAGCCGCAGATCGTTCGAGACACCAGCTCGGTTTCAGCCTAGGATAACGCGCGGGAATATATGCGCTTTTCTTAAGCTCTGGTAAAATTGTACACTTCGTGTTATTGAAGGGTAATAAAATTTAATAAGATCTTTTACTTTAATCATATTAGTCTTAAACAATATTTATTTTATCTATTACAATCGTTTTCAATTTTTTATTTACATAATATATAACATAATCTATATACTAATATTTGTCGAAAAAAAAAGTTGTTTAATATTTTTTTAAACTATGATACCGCTCGAAACAGTCACCTTTGTGTAGTGGGACGATGCAGTATTTACAAGCGAAACCTG
The DNA here is from genome assembly GCF_001313835.1 of Polistes canadensis. NCBI lineage: Eukaryota > Metazoa > Arthropoda > Insecta > Hymenoptera > Vespidae > Polistes > Polistes canadensis. The sequence goes on from NW_014570293.1 coordinate 6,797, forward strand.
TTCTGTTTCGTTTTTTTTTACTTTCACAAACTCTGCATTGTCGTAGGGGTTTTTTACATCGACCGCTGGTCATTATATTTACAAGTTTATGCTTTTCGAAATTTGCCAGTCTTCCGGGATGATCAAATCGGGATGTGGTTCTTGTGGGTTCGAAATTAGGTAGATCCTTATTTTGTTCTTTAGTTTCGCAGTCTTCTATCAATAAAAGAACTGCTTTGTGCAGAAGATTTTTATATGGTATCTTATGTCCGTTCAGAGTTTTATATACTTTAAAGGAATTAAAAAGGTCGCTGTTGATGCAGAACATTACGACACGTTTCGTCCATTTTTTTGTTTTTCTAAAAATAGAGTAATAGGACAGATAGTGATCTGCGCGTTTTACGTCCTTCATTCATTTGTTATAATCTATAGTTGAAAGAGGCTTCTGTATGGGGCAATCTGATGTGCTGCTTCTTTTTCTAGATTCCGCCATTTGTGCAGAATGTATTGTCGTAATCATGTGTACGTTCCTTCGGCCATTATTCCATACTTGCAATAAAATATGGCCATTTCTTAGAAATTGATGTTGGCCTCTTGAAAGTTTGGCAGCTTGAAGTGTTTGAGCAAGACATCTGTTCTTTCGAATCGTCCAACACACTTGCAATTTATTTTTTAAAAAAATTTTAGCTATGTTGACACAATTATAGTCAAATACAGTCTTTTCTTATTTTTTTCCATCAGCGGCATACACATAAAAGTTGGATACGTATCCTGTACGAGCTTGAGACAGCACTCTCAACAGTATTCCGTATTTAGTGGTCTTTGCGAGATTGTATGTTCTGATTGACAGTCTACCTCTCCACGGAATTAAACATACATCTAGAGACAATTGTTTATCAGGTTTATATACGTTGTTAAATTTTTCTTTGAAATAATCGATGACAGGCTGGACCTTTACCAGCCTATGCAAATTGGGAGAAATATCGTTTTTGTTACAAAAATGCTAACTTTGCATTATTTGTAAAAATCTGTTTCTGCTCATAACCTTCGAGAAAAACGGCGTTTCTATGGATTGGTCTGTAGACCAATAATCGTAGAGAACGTCCTTCTTTACTTGTCCCATGAGAACGATCAGGCCCAAAAATATCTTCATTTCTGTCACCGTGACGTCTTTCCATTTTTTCGTTTTGAATGTAATTCTATATTTTGCTACAATTTGATAATGATACCTATTAGACTCCCTCACGAAGTGCTCTATCAGGTCACTTCCAATGAATAAATTCGCAATATCTGTAACGCTTTTAGAGGAACTTGGCATAATTTTTACGCCAGAGCTGCCTTCGAAAGGTTCCAAAATTATATTTTTGTCGATCGTTGACCATGTACAATTGTTGTCTTCAACATAATCATTTATGCCATCGTCTTCTGAAACACTTTATATTAGCAGTACAGGACGTCGCTTTCGAATTGCTATACTACTGCTATCACTTTTGTCATCAGTAATACTTGCTGAGCAGCAGTCAAGACAATCTGACAGGTCGTCGAGATAAAACTCACCGACACTATCCTTTTTATTCATTTTTAAGCCTTAGAGCTTAGAGAAAAGCACTGATTATCTGAAAATAATGCAAAATGTGTCACGTCCTAGTGACGATTTGGTATACCGAACGTACTACCCAAGGATTGTGATTTGTCCTCTTGTCATAATTATGAAAATTTTTAAAATTTTGTCACCCACATATTTTTATTATTAACATAACATTATATTATTAAAATTTGCGTGTGGTTACGATACGATTACTGGGATAATTTACCGTTGTATAACAAATAACCGTAAGATGGTTCACCTTATATTATATTCATTGTAAAGTCTATTTGTATTGGGCGCTCTTATGAACGACCATCGATAATTATCATTTTTGGACGGCATACGGTAATAATAGAACGTAAGTCGATGGTCATGCATAAGGAAATCTGCCTTACCGACAACTGAAGTCGTTAAACGGTTTCTTGGAAGTTGGTATTACCGAGTTCGTGCTCCCACATTACCAACACTTATTATTCAACATTTAGTTAATATAACAATTATTATTGACACTTGTCTTTATTTAAATAATTGCTGCAAATAACATTATTATAGGTCTTATTTCTTTTTTCTAATCAAGGATAAACCTTGACAATTATTAATAATTATTAAAATAAATAATTAATAACATTCAATCAAAGATAATAATGTTACCTTGCACATAGAATTTCTACGGTCGTGATAAAAACACACGTGCAATAAAAGGAAATCTATTAGCTCGAGTATAAGACGAACGTGCAGTTCCGAGAATCTCTAACTGATAGTAACTTATCACCACCCTCTCTTCGGAGAATTCACGCTTGATTGTAACCTATATCTTTCTAAAGCAAAATTCCATTCTCAGCTGACGCAGCGGTTTAGCACCGGATGGTAACTAATATTTACTCGCACGTGCAAAATTAAGAAGTCAGCACAATCTTTTCTCACGGGTTGGTGATAGTTGGTAGTACGGGGGGCACTTAGCGCGAGTGGGGGTACCTYCCACTCGGCGGTACGGGACTCGACGTGGGGAGCTTAGAGTCTCCTCTCTAGTAAGTCTACCGGCAACCTCGAAACTATTCACTTTCGAAAATAATAACCTAATAATAATTACCTCTTTTTATTAATACATACTTATACGTTTTGTGCCTGAGGGTCTCTCTTCCTCTAAGAAAGCCTAAGACAACTCTTAAAGATTTGTCTCCATTATACGTTAAACAAGAGAAGTCTTTTTCAAGCTACTCTTTTTATTTAGTTGGCTAGGAAGATAGACTTCTCCATTATTTTGTGTAATCAATTGTGTAATTTTATATAAGAATATACTTTGGTTTTACCTGTGAAAAAGTGACATTATTCTAATAGATAAAACCCATATTACACTATAATCCTGCGACCGTTTAATCAACATAATCGATTTAGAAGCTTTTAGGTCCGTGGATTATCGGGAGTTAGCACAACTCGATCCGGAAGTCATCTTGATACTTTAACAAAGGTAAGTACACCTTATTCTTTTTGGAACTTATTGGTGCTGGCTCTTCTAGTCCGGATCCCTGGCAAAGTACCGGCACTACGAAATGGCCAAAATTAGGGCAAATTTTTGTGGGGTTGTTCGTTTAATTGCAGGAACGTCACAAATGCTTGCTGTTTGCTACTTATCAGTCTTGTCTAATCAAATCTAACAGAAATATCAAGGTTGATTAATCGATAACCGGTCGGTAACCGCGATGGAGAAAAAGTTGAATAATCGACGACCGGTCGGTAAGCGCTGTGGAGCAGAACGTCGATTAATCGACGGCCGGTCGGTAAAGTGTTAAGTACTATCAATAAAATGGAAACAGATTTAGTAAGTCGAGTTCTTTCGTTCAAATGGAAACAGATTAGATGAGATAAGTACTTTTACTCAAATAAAAAAAATTTGATAAGTTAGGTGTTTTTTAATTAAAATGAAAAGAGATTTGATTATTTAAGTATTTTAACTTCAATAGAAAGAGATTCGTTGTGTTGAGTACTTTAGCTTAAATGGTAAGTGATTTGATGACTTTATAACTTTTATTCAATGGAAAAAAGATTTAATGAGTTGAATACTTTCATTTAAATGGAAAGATATTTGATAAGTAGAGTTTTTCTGTTCAAATAGAAAGAGATTTAAAGAGTAAAGCACTTTAATTTAAATTTAAATAGACTCGATATGTTAGGCACTTTTATTTTGTATAAAAAGATATTTGATAAGCTTAGTACTTTAATTCAAATAGAAAAATATTTGATGTAAAGAGTTCATTCATTTAAATAGAAAAAAAAAGTGATTTAAGTACTTTTATTTAAATAAATAGAAATTTGATATTTTAAGTTCTTTTATTCTAATAGAAAAATATGTAATAAGTTAAGTACTTTTATTTAAATGGAAAGAGATTTAATGTGTGTAGTACTTAAATTTTAATAGAAAAAATTTGATGACTTAAGTACTTTTATTAAAATAAAAAAGGATATAATGGTTTCAATATTTACATTTTAATAGAAAAAGATTTGTGCGTTGTTTACTTTCATTCCAATAGGAAGTGATTTGATGTGTTGAGTACTTTATTCAAATGTAAAGAGATTTGATGAGTTTAGCACTTTTATTAAATTTAAAAAATATTTGATTACTACAGTACTTTTATTCAAATAGAAAAAAATTTTATGAGTAACGTACTTTTATTCACATCGAAAGAGATTTAATTAGTTTAGTACCTTCATTCAAACAATAATAGATTTAATAAGTTGGGAACATTATTTAAATGGAATAAGATTTAATGAGTAAAGTACTTTTACTCAAATAAAAAAAAATTTAATTATACAGGTACTATTATTTTATGAAAAACTAATTTGATTATGTCAGTACTTTCATTAAAATGAAAAGACATTTAAAGCGATAAGTACTTTCATTTAAATAAGAAAAGATTTAATAAGTAAGGTTCTTTTATTTAAATTTAAAATGATCTGATTAGTTAAGTACTTCCATTCAGATTTAAAGAGATTTTATAAGATGTGTACTTTTGTTTAAATGAAAAGACTTCTGATGAGTTTTGTACTTTCATTCAAACGGAAAGATATTTGATGAGTAGAGTACTTTTATTTTAATAGAAAGAAAATTGATGGGATAAGTACTTTCCTTTTAATAAAAAGAAGTTATATATTTTCAGATCTTTTATTTAAATAGAAAGTGATTTAATAAATTTAGTACTATAATTTGAATAGTAAGAAATTTGATAAATATAGTACTTTTATTAAAATGGAAAAAATTTGATATATTAAGAATTTTTATTCAAATAAAAAAATATTTAATGAATAACGTACTATTATTTAAAGAGAAAGAAATTTTTATAAGTTTAGTACTTTCAATTAAATTAAAAAAGATTCGTTATGTTAACACTTTACCGACCGCTAGCGGTTCAAACATACTATGCCCTTTTCACCGCCAACTCAGCTGCTACTATGGAACGTTTTCTTTCAAGCTTTAAAGTGTAAACTAACAAATAAAAAGTAGTATGTTCCACAAAATCCAGAAAATATCATTAACTTTTTAACAACTGCAGTCGAAGAAAAAAGAAAAAATCAGTTTGTTACAATTTTGTTTTGTTACTTCACGTGTAGAATTCAATTATTTTTTGAAAAAATTCGATAGTAGTCATCCAAACATCTTTTCTGTGTAGTTTCTAAGAGCACATTTTTACCTTCGCTAAAATAATTCAATATATTTAAAAAGAAATTTTTGCTTCTTTCTGGATTAAATCGTACTTAAAAATTATAGAAAATCTAAAAAAGTGCTTTAAAAGAGAAGTTATGAAACGTTTTCTTTCAAGCTTTAAAGCGTATACTTACAAAAAAAAGTGTTAAGTCCTATAATATCCAGGAAATTTTTTTTATATTTTAACAACTGCAGTCCAAAAAAAGGAAAAAAATCATTTTATTAAAACTTTTTTTGGTTACGTTTCGTGTAGAATTCAACACTTTTTTGACGAAATTTGGTTGTAGTCAACTAAAAATCTATTCTGTTTAGTTTCTAATAGCACATTTTTTCCTTCGCTAAAAAATTGTTATTATATTTAACAAAAATTTTCGCTAAATTCTGGATTAAATCGTAGTTAAAACCTATAAAATTTATATAAAAGTGCAATTTAACAGAAGCTATGAAACGTTTACTATCAAGTTTTAAAGCGTATACTAACAAATAATACAATCCAGCAAATATCATTTACATTTTAACAACTGCAGTCCAAAAAAAGAGAAAAAATCATTTTGTTAAAACTTTTTTTGGTTAATTTACGTGTAGAATTCAATTCTTTTTTGACAGCATTCGATTGTAGGCAACAAAACATCTATTCTGTTTAATTTCTAATAGCTCATTTTTACCTTAGCTTATAATTTTTTAATATAACTAAGAGAAATTTTCGCTATTCTGTGATTTTAATCGTATTTTAAAACTATTAAATTTCAATAAATTTGCTATTTAGCAGAAGATATAAAACATTTTCTTTCAAGATTTAGACCATATACTTACAGATAAAAAGTTATAGGTCCAAACAAATTTGGCAAACATCATTTATATTTAAAATACTGTAATCAAAAAAAAAAGAAAAAATTATTTTATTACGAGTTTTTTGGTTACTGTACGTGTAGAATTAAACGCTTCTTTGACTAAACTCGATTGTAGTCAACCTGACATCCATTCAGTCTTGTTTCAAAAAGCACATTTTCACTGTCTCTAAAAATTTTTCAATATATTTTAAAGAAATTTTCGCTACTTTGTGAATTGAATCGTAGTTAGGAACTATAAAATTTCAAAAAAAGTGCTCTATACTAAAGGCTTAAAAACGTTTTCTTTGAAGATTTTAGGCGTATACTTACAAATAAAAAGTGTTTTATCCGATAAAATCCAGCAAATATTTTATACATTTCAACAACTGCAGTCTAAAAAAAGAGAAACAATTATGTTGTTAAAACTTTTTTTGGTTAATTTACGTGTAGAATTCACTTGTTCTTCGAAAAAATTCGAACTTAGTCAACAAAACATCTATTCTGTTTAATTTCTAATAGCACATTTTTACCTTAGCTTATAATTTTTTAATATATCTAAGAGAAATTTTCGCTATTTGGTGATTTAAATCGTAGTTTAAAACTATAAAATTTCAATAAATTTCCTATTTACCTGAAAATATAAAACATTTTCTTTCAAGACTTAGAGCATATACTTACAGATAAAAAGTTATACGTCCAACAAAAGTTGGCAAACATCATTTATATTTAAAATATTTGAAAGAAATTTTAGCAAATTCTATTATTAAATCGTAGTTAAAACTTAAGAAATATCTAAAAAAGTTCTATTTAAAAGAAGCTTTGAAACGTTTTCTTTCAAGCTTTTAAGCGTATACTTACAAATAAAAAGTGTTAAATCCGAAAAAGTCCAGCAATTATCATTTACATTTCCACCACTGCAGTCCAAGCGAAGAGAAAAAATTTTTTTATAACACCTTTTTTGGTTACTTTTTGTGTAGAATTCATTTCTTTTTTTGATGAAATTCTGTTGTAGTAAACTATACATCTATTCTGTTTAGTTTCCAATGGCACATTTTTACCTTCGCTAAAAATTTTCTTATATTTTAAAAGAATTTTTCGCTACTTTGTGAATTGAATCGTAGTTAAAGACTATAAAATTTATATAAAAGTGCTATTTAACCGAAGCTATGAAACGTTTTCTTTCAAGCTTTAAAGTGTATACTTACAAATAAAAAGTGTTATGTCCAATACAATCCAGCAAATATCATTTACATTTCAACAACTGCAATCTTAAAAAAAGGGAAAAAATCATTTTATTACAACTTTTTCTGGTTACGTTACGTGTAAAATTCAAATCTTTTTTGGCGAAAATCGATTGTAGTCAACCAAACATCTATTCTGTTTAGTTTCTAATAGCACATTTTTAACTTCGCTAAAATATTTTTATTATATTGTGAAAAAAATTTTAGCAAATTTCAGGATTAAATCGCAGTTAAAACCTATAAAAAATCTAAAAAAGTGCTATTTAAAAAAAGCTTTAAAACGTTTTCTTTCAAG
>NW_014570293.1:15627-22982 GCF_001313835.1 Polistes canadensis
GCTATTTGGTGATTTAAATCGTAGTTTAAAACTATAACATTTTAATAAATTTGCTATTTAACAGGAGATATGAAACATTTTCTTTTAAGATTTAGAGCATATACTTACAGATAAAAAGATGTAAGTCCAAAAATATTTGGCAAACATCATTTATATTTAAAATACTGCATCAAAAAAAAAGAGAAAAAATTATTTAATTACGACTTTTTTGGTTACTTAACGTGAAGAACTCTATTCTTTTTTAACAAAACTCGATTGTAGTAAACCTGACATCCATAACAACTTCTCTTATAAGACAAGTCTTTTTCAAGATAAGTCTTCATTACACGTTATTCGGTTAGCTTGGAGGACAGACTTTTTCAATAATTATTGTAAATTGTTAACTAGTAGGTAATAATTTACTTTACTCATAATTTTGCACAATTGTTATATTATAAGAGTTCGTTCTCTCATCTTTATAATACTTTATAAGACTGCGTTTAGTTTACGTCGTTTAGTGACAATCTTTATAATATTGCGTTTAGTTTACATTGTTCTGTTAAACGTCGTTTTCTTTTTAGTATTGTGAACATAAATTTTGTAAACTCAGTATGTACTTTCGAATATCAACTATTGTTTAGAATATACTTTGTTTTACCAAATATCTTGTGTTGTGAATTGGAATTAAACTCCTGTTGGCTAAAATCTTCAATTCTTATCAGGGAGGTCTATCCAAATCACTGGTGGAATAAACATCTATCAATCATCTTTAACATCTGTCAAACAACGACGGCTCCCAGGTAAGTAAAATATTCTACTTATTTTGGGATTAAGGCTTCTCTTGCCCAGATCCAGAGTAAAGTCCGGCTTCGCGGATTGACTCAAAACAGGGCACTCTTCCTAACCGAATAAATTCTGAAAAGATTGGCCGGGAAAACGGAAAACTGAAATCTGTTTTTGCTCCTCTTGACAACCCGTTCTGGGATGTCACATATGAAATTTGCTATATTTAATACCTTTATTTAAATAAAAAAAAATTTGATGAAATAAGTACTTTCATTTAAATAAAATAAGATTTGATGATTAAAGTACTTTTATTTTAACAAAAAAAGATTTGATTCGTTAAGTACTTTCGACTAAATAGAATAATATTTAATTATTTGGATACTTTTTTTCAAATGGACAGAGATTAGACAGGTTTAGTACTATCATTAAAATAGAAAGAGATTTGATATGTTTAGTACTTTTATTCAAATGGAAAGATATTTGATGAGCTAAGTACTTATATTAAAATTGAAAAATATTTGATAAGTTAATCAATTTTCTTTTAAATAAAAAGAGATTTATTTAGTAGAGTATTTTCAAACAAATAAAAAGAGATTTAATGAGTATAGTACTTTTATTCAATTAGGAAGAAACTTGATAGGTTACGTACTATTATTAAAATTGAAAGAGATTTGATAAGTCGTGTACTTTCATTCGAATGGAAAGAGATTAAAAAATTAGGTACTTAAATTTTAATTGAAAGATATTTAATAAGTTTAGTACTATTATTTAAATAAAAACAGATTTTATAAGTCAAGTACTTACATTTAGAAAGAAAAAGATTTGATGAAATGTATACTTTTGGTAAAAGGAAAAAAGATTTTATGAGTTTCGTACTTTCGTTCAAATGGAAAGTGATTTGATGAGTTGAGTACTTATATTCAAATGGAAAGAGAATTGATAAATTAAGTACTAAAATTTTATTAGAAAGATATTTGATAAGAAATTACCTTTATTCAAATGGAAAAATATTTGATGAGTTTGGAACTTTTATACAAATAGAAAAAGATTTCATAAGCTTAGTACTTTCACTGGAATGCAAAGAAATTTGAGAAATTAAGTTTTTTTTTCAAATAAAAAGAGATTCAATAAGTTTAGTACTTTTATTCAAAAGGAAAATAATTTTCTAAGTTTAGTACTTACATTAAAATAAAAAAAGATTTGGTGAGTAGAATACTTTCGTTAAAATGGAAAAAGATTTAATGAATTAAGTACCTTCAATCAGATAAAAAGAGATTTGATGAGTTTAGTACTTTTATTCAAAGGAAAATATTTGATGAGTTAGGTACTTTCATTCAAATAGAAAATGATTTGATAAGTTTAGTAATTTTTTTAAAAGTAAAAAAGATTTTTTGAACTAAGTACTTTAAATCAAATAAAAAGAGATTAATTAAATTTTTTCCTTTCATTCATATAAAAAGAGATTTGATTTGTTTGATACTTTCATTCAGATAGAAAGATATTAATTGCGTTCGGTACTTATATTCGAATGAAAGCAGACTTAATAAGTTTAGTTCTTTTATTAAAAATGCAAAGAAATTTGATGAATTTAGCCCTTTTATTTAAATATAAAGAAATTTGATGTGTTGGTATATTTCATTTGAATCGAAAGAGATTTAATGAGATGAGTATTTTTTTTAATTAGAAAAAGATGTAATATGTTAAGCACTTTCATTATTATGGAAAGAGATATAATAAATTAAGTACTTAAATTTAAATAGAAAGAGAATTAAATAGTTAATTTTTTTCATTCAAATTGAAAGAGATTTAATATGGATAAAACTTCTATTTTTATAGAAATGATTTGAAAAATTAGGTACTTTTAATTAAATAGAAAGTACTTTAATAAGTTAAGTTCTCTTATTTAAATAGAAAGACATTTTAAGAAATTAGTACTTTCATTTAAATAGAAAGATATTTAATGAATTAAGTACTTTCACTTACATAGAAAGATATTTAAATAGTTTAGTACTTTTATTTAAATAGAAAAAGATTTAATAAGTTAAGTACTTTTTTTTTTGTTGAGATGTGTACATTGTATATTGCAAGGGTAAATGTATGTGCTGTAGCGCAAGAGCATGTGTTGGTGTACTACTGTTCGTGAGAGAGACGCACACATGTCAGTCTCCCCACTTCACTTCATGTAAAATTAGTATATAAGGGACAGCGATTAGCTGTATAGGGCTCTCTGTTAGAAGAATTACATAGTTAAAGTAAAAGTAAAAGCACGTTGCACGGAAGAACTTGTAATAGATAGATTTATTAAACTTTTACCACCTATATTAAAAGATATTTTTCCTCATTAATTTAACATGGTAGCAGAGCGTGGTTATATGCGGTGGTAAAGGTAAGTATATTCAAGAAGTTAGTTATTCTGAATAATATTGTGAAAGCGTTTAAGAATATAAACGCAAAAAGAATCGAATCAACATGGCGGACGAAAGAGAATCCGAAAACAAAGGATTTCTATTACAAGTATTTGATGGGACTCATTACGAAAAATGGAAGTATAAATTAAGATTATTCTAGGAACTGAAAGAATGCAATGAAGTTATTGAACTTAATRAAAGGCCACCAACGATCACAGAAGCCGTATGGAAGAAAAAAGAAATAAAAGCAAAGAATTATATTGTGAAAAGTGTAACAAATACACAACTAGAATTAAATATTTCTGAAAGAAGTGCCAAAGAGATGATTGATAAATTAGATGGAAACTTCTTAGTAAAAAGTAGTGCAGTGAAATTATTATGTAAAAGAAAACTACTTGATTTGAAAATGGACGAAAATGAGAATTAAACAAATTTTTATAACAATTTTGAAAAACTCGTAAACGAACTTAAAAATGCTAGAGAAAAGGTAACAAACGAAGATAAGTTGAATTATTTTTTGTTAACACTACCGTGAAGCTGGTCGCATATAATTGATAATGTAGAAGCGTTACCAGAAAAACAAAAAACAGTGGAATTTGTTAAATCGAAATTAGAATTAGAATTTAGGAAAAGACAAAGTGAGAATCAAAATCCTAGAAGCAGTTAAGAAAATTAAAACGTATTCAAAGCTGAAAAAGGAAAAGATAGAACGTGCTATAGATGCGGTCTATCTAGCAAGGTCATTTCCAATATCAGTGTACGTATCAGTACAGTGATAGAAATTCGTGGAAAGGTATACGAGGAGGACAGCAAACGCGGGGAAATGTAAGATGGCAAGTACCTGAAAAACAACGAAACGGCAATGTTTAAAACAGAGGCAGAGGCAACCGAGGACGAGGTAATCAACAACGACAAGATCGCTTTGAACCCAAGGTCTTTACATCATTAGCAGATGTTAGCAATAATAACAGCATTAAGGTAAACATTTGCGAAAATAAGCTAGAATGGATTTTAGATAGTGGATGATCCGACCATATAATAAATAGTGATAAATACTTCGTAAAATCAAAAACTTTAGAAAACCCGATTAATGTAAAAGTAGGAGATGGTCGTACACTTAAAGCAACTATTATAGGCGATGTTACCGCTAAATTTGTAACAAATTTTAATGAAACTGAAATCAAATTAACAAATGTATTTTTTGTCAAAGAAATGGATAGGAATTTAATGAGTTTCAGAATAGTTCCCAAAAATGCGAAAATTATATCGTCAGGAAATACTTCAGAAATTTATAGTAGAGAAAATGAATTAATAGGAGTCGCAATCAAAAAAAATAATTTGTATAAAATAAATACTATGTTCACAAGAAGCCAAAATTGCGTAACTAAAAGTATAGCTATTGGTATGACATTGAAAAAGAAATACCATAGAATGCTTGGACATGTAAATTTTAATTATTTGAATACTTTAAGTAAGAATAACTTAGTCGTAGGTTTGCTAAATAACTTAGAAAAGGAATTTTTGAAATGTGGTACCTGTATACAAAACAAAATGACAAATACTAAATTCAGAAATGAAAGGCACAGATCAAAAGACATAGGTGAAATAATTCACGCGGATGTAAATGGACCACACAAAACTATAGGGTTTAGGAGTGAAAAATATTTCCTAGTTTTATTCGATGATTATAGTGAAGTAGCAAAAATTTATGTTACGAAAGGAAAAAATGAAGTTTATGACTGTATTGTAAGCTGCGTAAATCTAGTAGAAAATTTAACAGGAAAATGAATAAAAAAATTAAGGTGTGATAACGGTAGAGAATTTTTAAATAAAGATATGTACAACTTTGCCAAGGAAAAAGGATTCTATATGGAACCATGTCCTTCGTATGTTCATGAACTAAACGGAACAGCTGAGAGATATATTAGATCAATAAGGGAAACGGCGAGATGCTTATTAGCAGACGCGAAAATTCATACTAGATTTTGGCCAGAAAAAGTTCAAGCAGCAGCTTATCTGAAAAATAGAACTTTAGMTAATACCATAGAAAAGAAGACTCCGTATGAAATTATGACGGGAGAAAAGCCAAATATTAAAAACCTCACATTATACGGTAGTAGAGTTTTTGTTCGAGTTCCAGAAATTAAAAGAAAAAGTAAATTGGATAGGAAAGCAGATATTGGAGTAATAGTTGGTTATGATGTCGTAGGTTATAGAGTTTTAGTAAACAATAGAGTATTTGTAGCTAAGCATGTAGAAATAATTGATCAAAATGTAAAATTAGTAGGGTTAAATGGTATGGATGACTCTAAACTTTCTTCTACTCCATCTCTCGAGGTGATTAGGGAATGTAAAACTGAACCTGAAAATGAACGTGAAACTGAACTAGATAAGGAACTTGAAAATGAAAGAACCTAAAATGAAATCTTAGAACCGAGTRCTAACAATGAAAATTTGAACATAATAAAAAGGTCTGAAAGAAAGAAAAGTCCAGTAAAAAGATATTGAGATCCGATAACTAATTGTATCTATGTAACCTTTGTAAGTGCTGATAGTCCCGAGAACTATCATAAAGCAATAAATAATAACACGAGCGAGAAATGGCAAGAAGCCATAGACAAAGAAATTGATTGTTAAAATAAAAATGCGACATGGAAATTAGTCGAAAAATCTAAAGACAAAAAAGCACTAGATTTAAAGTGGGTCTATACAAAGAAAAGAGACAATAAATATAATGTGAGGTAGCATTCCTATTAATATTGAGTGCAATCACAATTCGTGACATGTTGAGAAAAGAAATGAAAAATGTCACGGAGATTTACGATGGTCTGCACAAGACTTATTGAGAATTTCGTACTGTTTGTACTTTGTAAGCTATAGAAATTCTGCATAGGTTAATTTATAAAATCAATACTCGTTTGAGAGGTGCTTTGTGAAACTAAACACAAAAATCATTGCACCTTATAGGATTATTTATAAAGTATCGAATTCGCCTGAATCAACTGTTAAAAATGTACAAATTGTGTGATATGTGATTGTCTGTTGCATTGTACATACTTTCAACAAAGTAATGATCACTACGAGATTATATAAGATACAAAAATTACGACCAGAGTCATAATAAATATGCACTAAGAATATTAAAGTATCTATACTATTCGAAAGAATAAGAATTAGTTTATTAGAAAAATCTAAATGGTAATACTTTAGAATGTTGTGTTGATGCCGATTTGGCAGGAGACATAGTTGACAGAAAATCAACAACGGGATATGTAATCAAAATGTATGGAAAMACTATTTATTGGAAATCGAAAAAGCAGAATAATGTAACAAAGTCGTCTTCCGAAGCTGAGTATGTTGCGTTATCAGCATGTGTGAGTGAATTAAAATTAAGTAAAGATTAGCTAAAGATATTTGAAATAGATATTAAGAATCCAATTAAAATTTATAAAGATAATGCAGATGCGATTAATATTAGTAAATATGAAAATCTAACAAAAAATTCAAAATATATTGAAACACACTATCATTTATAAATTATAATTATTTAGAAGATATAATTGATGTAATTAAAATTGATACAGATAAAAATCCTGCTGATATTTTCACTTAAGCATTAGGACGAATTAAATTTGACAAATTTAGAAAAGAATTACAATAAGAAAGGACTAAGTAATTGAGAATTAAAAAATCTATGGCAATATAAATGTAAGGAGGCGTGTTGAGATATGTACATTGTATTTTCTAAGGTTAAATGTATGAGCTGTAGCGCAAAAGCATGTGTTGGTGTACTACTGTTCGTGAGAGAGACGCACACATGTAAGTCTCCCCACTTTACTTCATGTAAGATTAGTATATAAAGGAAAGTGATTAGCTGTCTAGGGCTCTCTGTTAGAAGAAATAAATAGTAAAAGTAAAAGTAATAGCACGTGGCACGAAAGAACTTGTAATAGAAAGATTTATTAAACTTTTACTACCCTTATTAAAAGATATTTTTTCTCATTAATTTAACAATTTTAATAGAAAAAGATATAATAGGTTAAGTACTTTTATTCAAGTAAAAAGAAATTTTATGAGGTTAGTACTTTTTTCTAGATAAAAAGAAATTTAATAAGTTGAGTACTTTTATTCTATTAGAAAGAGAATAATTAAACTAGGTACTTTCATTTATATAGATAGATA
>NW_014570294.1:0-1162 GCF_001313835.1 Polistes canadensis
TTTCTATTTAAATGAAAATACATTACTAAAAAATCTCTTTCTACTTAAATAAAAAAACTTAACAAACCAAATTTTTTTTCTTTTAAATTAAATAACTTAACTCTTTAGATAACTTACTAATTAAAAGAAAGTACTTAACTTCTAAAATCTTTTTCTATTTAAACAAAAGGTATAACTCATCATTCTCTTTGCATTTAAATATTATTACTCAACGCATTAAATTTTTTTGTATTTGAATAGTAAAAATTTACATTTAAATTATTTTTATTTAAATAAAAGTTCTAAACCAATCTGATGTATTTCTACTTAAACCGAAGTAATCAACTTATCAAATCTATTTCCTTGTAAATGAAAGAATTTACCTCATCAAATCTTTTTTTTTAAATCAAAGTACCTAACTTGTAAAATCTTTTTCTGTTTGAAAGGAAGAACCCAACTTATCAAATCTTCTTTTATATACCTGTAGTACTCAACCCATCAAATCTCTTTTCATTTAAATTGAAGTACTATACTTGTTAAATCCCTTACTATGAGAATGGTAGTACTCCACTTATTTATTCATTTTTTAATTGTATGAAAGAACTAAACTCATTAATTATCTTTTCATCTAATTGAAAGTACTTGACTTATCAAATCCCTTTCTATTAACATGTATGTGCTAAGCAAATTAAAAATTTAAATAAAAGTACGTAACTAATAAAATCTCTTTTAACTTTAAAGCGAGTACTCAACTTATTAAATTTTTATTCAATTCGAACAGAAGTACACACCATATCAAATATCTTGCTAATTAAAAATAAGTACTTTACTCATCAAACCTCTTTTGATTTTAATAAAAGTAATTAACTTATCATATCTCTTTGTATTTAAATATAAGTTTTTAACGTATCAAATATATTTTCACTTGATTGAAAGTATTATACTTTTCAAATCTCTTTCTATTAAAATAATATGACCTAATTCTTTAAGTCACTTTTAATTTAAATAAAGGTACTTAAATTTTTAAATCTCTTTTAATTTTAATGAAAGTACTCAACTTATAATATACCGTTTTATTTGAATGTAATTAGTCAACACATTATATACCTCTTTATTTAAATGAAAGTACTTAACTCATCAATTCTTTTTTTATTTGAATAAAAATACTTATCTCATCAAATCT